>NC_061110.1:6637556-6655056 GCF_015104395.2 Macrobrachium nipponense | reverse complement strand
CTACAGTACTTTCCAAACAATAGTTGTATATCCTGAAAAATTTTATCTAACCTGGTAATGAGGTCTTGATGGTTATTTTCAATCTTCCTAGTCCATCCAGGATTGGAGCTGGCACGACTTTGTAATACTAAACTGGTAGAGTCGTTTAGCCAAACATGTGTTCTATCTGCTATAAAGCTCTGGAGTTTCCAATCAGTAGGTCTACAGAAACCACAGTACATCTCTCTTTCTAAGAGGCAGGTTTGTTCATCTCTCGCTTCGTGGTTAACCAAATCTCTTCTTCCTCCTTATTCATTTATCTTATTGCTTCGTGGTCTAAGCTAGAAGATGGCATTAGCTTGCTGGTTCAGTTGGCTGTTGCCTCAAAATACATCTTAGCAGTAGTGCGTTATTTCTGAACGATTTCATTCCCCACAAAACTTTCATTTTTCAAACCGACTCCACGGCCCCCATCGAGGCCAAACTCCACGCTTTATCATGTTCCTTTCCATCTTTCTCTGTCCTTCATGGTTCCACCTTCGTGATTAAGTTAAAAAAAATTACATAACAAGGAGGCATTGGGTCAGATAGGAACATTTCTCATCCCCTATTCTTGGTCTTTGAAAAAGGGCATATGGATATCATGAATAGCATGACACACCCGTGACCTCAGGTGAAAGTGAAGACCGTGGAGCCACACAGGTGAAGAAAGATTTGATAAGGAGATGAACGCCGTGGTCGGCGCAGCAGCATCTTTGGATTTACCTCGTGGATCGTAAATCCGTAGGAGAGGATTAGGTATTAGGTCAAGGCCCTTTCCACGGTAATCGAAATATATTCTTGGTCGGTTTCAAGTTCGTCTTATTGGAATAGTTTTTCTCAAACGATTGTTTTGCTTAGACCAGGAAATGTTCAGTGAGAAATGACTGACAAGTACTTGATCTCTCCATAGCGATGTTTGAAGGCTAACAATATTTTATAGGTTACTATCTAATGACAATGATATAAAGCTGTCATTTAAAATTTTTTTTTTGTAGTAACATGATAACGTCTGAAAGCTTTCGTCACTAGCTACAGTTTCTAGGTTCTGTTCCAGACAGAGGCTAGGTTCAGAGGTAGGTTCTATTCCAGATAGATGCTAGGTTCTGTTCCAGACAGAGGATGGGTTCTGTTCCAGGCAGAGACTGGGTTCTGTTCCAGGAAGAGGCTGGATTCTGTTCCAGACAGAGGCTGGGTTCTGTTGTAAACAGAGGATGGGTTCTGTTCCAGGGAGAGGCTGGATTCTGTTCCAGACAGAGGCTGGGTTCTGTTGCAAACAGAGGATGGGTTCTGTTCCAGGCAGAGGATCGGTTCTGTTCCAGGCAAAGGCTGGGTTCTATTCCAGGCAAAGGCTGGGTTCTGTTCCAAGCAGGGACTGGGTTCTGCTCCTGGTAGAGGCTGGGTTCTCTTCCAAACGGAGGCTGGGTTCTCTTCCAGACAGAGATTGGATTCTGTTCTAGACAGAAGCTGGGTTTTGTTGCAAACAGAGGCTGGATTCTGTTCCAGACACGGGGTGGGTTCTGTTGTTAACAGTGGCTGGGTTCTGTTCCAGACAGAGGATAGTTTCTGTTGCAAACAGAGGTTAGGTTCTGTTCCAGACAGAGGATGTATCTGTTCCAGAGAGAGATTGGGTTCTGTTCCAAACAGAGGATGGGTTCTGTTCCAGACAGAGATTTGGTTCTGTTCCAGACAGAGGATAGTGTCTGTTGCAAACAGAGGCTGGGTTCTGTTCCAGATAGAAGCTGTGTTCTGTTCCAGAGAGAGGAGGGGTTTTGTTGCAAACAGCGGCTGGGTTCTGTTGCAGGCAGAGGCTGGGTTCTGTTCCAGAGGATGAGTTCTGTTCCCAGCAGAGTCTGGGTTCTGTTCTAGACAGATGATGGGTTCTGTTCCAGATAGAGGCTGGTTCCTGTTCCAGATAGGGATTGGGCTCTGTTCCAGAGGATGAGTTCTGTTCCAGATAGAGGATGGGTTCTGTTCCAAGCAGAGTCTGGGTTCTGTTCTAGACAGATGATGGGTTCTGTTCCAGATAGAGGCTGGTTCCTGTTCCAGATAGGGATTGGGCTCTGTTCCAGAGGATGAGTTCTGTTCCAGATAGAGTCTGAGTTCTGTTCCAGGCAGAGTCTGGGTTTTGTTCTAGACAGATGATGGGTTCTGTTCCAGACAGAGGCTGGTTCCTGTTCCACATAGGGATTGGGTTCTGTTCCAGACAGAGGATGGGTTCTGTTCCAAGCAGAGGCTGGGTTCTGTTCCAGGCAGAGCCTGGGTTCTGTTCTAGACATATGATGGGTTCTGTTCCAAACAGAGGCTGGTTCCTGTTCTGGATAGGGATTGGGTTCTGTTCCAGAGGATGAGTTCTGTTCCAAATAGAGGCTGGGTTCTGTTCCAGATAGAGGAAGGGTTCTGTTCCATGCAGAGGCTGTGTTCTGTTCCAAGAAGAGGCTGGGTTCTGTTACAGACACGGGGTGGGTTATGTTGTAAACAGGGGTTAGGTTCTGTTCCAGACAGAGATTAGGTTATGTTCCTGACAAGGATGGGTTCTGTTGTGAACAGAGGCTGGGTTCTGTTCCAGACAGAGATTAGGTTCTGTTTCAGGCAGAGGTTGGGTTCTGTTCCAGACAGAGGATGTGTTCTGTTCCAAGCAGAGACTGGGTTCTGTTCCAGACAGAGATTAGGTTCTGTTCCAGACAGAGGTTGGGTTCTGTTCCAGGCAGAAGCTGGGTTCTGTTCCAGGTAGGGATTGGGTTCTGTTCCAGACAGAGGCTGGAATCTTATTGAATTCCTCAATATTACCATGACAAGCAGCAACAACATATCGAATAGTAGTTTCTTCTCAGACAACAACAAAGCAACAAACGCAAGTACTCTAGAAGAACAACATAACCCAATATCCTCCCCACCTCCTATAAAACAACATAAACAGCAGGAACAACAACAACAACATCTGCGCTTCGTGGTTTATTACGGGTGTTAAGTGGTCTTTTCCATATAGCCATTTTTGTTTTATCTGTAATATTTCCTATTGATTTTTCTTTGCTTAATTTCTGTAACCACCTTTTTCTTGATTATTATAGTTTAATTTAAATATATATATATATAAGGAAAATACAAAATATACGAGATGACTTGAAGGGATAATAACTGGGTTATACAGTTACATCTTTGTAATCGTAATTTCTTTCTTATTGCCTTTCCTTTGTTTAGAGTCAAAGGCAATCCGATGTTAATAACACAGCAGCGAAGAAAAGACATAAATTTCAAAGAACAGTCCTTTGTAAACGTGATTACCTGAGGTCTTTTTTTTACACTTTTTAAGTAATTGACTCTTGAATTTTTCTCTGTCAAGAATCAAAGGTTTAACAGTTTCGTTCAAATAGAAATATATATGAAAAGAAAAAAACCGAGAATTTGAGAGATATAAATCGAACGAAATTCCTTCATAACGGAGAAAAATGCTCTTGGCATCACGTCTCTATACCCTCAAGGTCCTCTCAGAGCTCTCTCTCTCTCTCTCTCTCTCTCTCTCTCTCTCTGTGAGATCGCCTACAGCGTCAATTATTTAATGGATGCTGCTATTCTTATCTTACTCCTTCCTCCACCCAATCTTAACCCCTCCCTCCTTCTCCCTTCTCCTTCCCTCCCCCACCTTCCTCTTTTCACCCAAGTCTCTCTCCTTCTCATTTATTTTCTCACTTTTGTCTCTTCCTTCCATTTCCTCTCGGTTCTCCTCCTCCTAAGTTTATTCTTTTTTCTTCTTCCAGTCTTCCAGTTACTCCTAAATCCTTCAAGTTACTCCTTCCAGTTACTCCTTACTCCTTCAAGTTACTCATTTCTCCTTCTAGTTATTCCTTATTCCTTCCAGTTACTCATTCCTCCTTTCATCTACTCCTTACTCCTTCCAGTTACTCTTTACTCTTTCCAGGTACTCCTTCGCCCTTCTAGTTTCTCATTCGTCTTTCCAGTTACTCCTTGCTCCATCCAGTTACTCTTTTCTCTTTTCATTTACACCTTACTTCTTACAGTTACTCCTTACTTCTTCAAGTTATTCATTCCAGTTACTCCTTACTCCTTCAAGTTACTCAGTTACTCCTAGCTCCTTCTAGGTACTCCTTCCTCCTTCCAGTTACTCCTTACTCCTTCCAGTTACTCATTTCTCCTTCCATTTATTCCTTACTCCCTCCAGCTTCTCATTCCTCCTTCCAGTTACTCCTTACTCCCTCCAGTTGCTCTCTATTCTTTCCAGTTACTCCTTACTCCTTCCAGTTATTCTTTACTTCTTTCCAGTCACTCTCTACCCTTTCCAGTTACTCCCTACTCCTTCCAGTTACTCTTTTTAATTCTTGAGTATTAAAAAAAGAAACTCATAACAGTTACGTTGATTTATAAATGACATCACTGAAACTGATTCATTTTTACTTCCAGATAGTACAATTTTTTATCAATGTTTAACAAACAAGTAGCACAAGGCGCTAAAATATTAAATCTGTTAAACTCTTTCATTATACAATCATACATGTATACACTATAATGTATTATAGTTTTATATCTTCACTACACAAATTCCATGCAATGCGTGAGTTGATAGCAGAAGAATGATCAATTTAAATATTCTAAGCAACTTTTATTAAGTCAGTGGTATTATTTTCAGAGACTATCTTTTTATTTAGACTTTGAATCTATCTCTGATTCTTTCCCTCTTCATCTAAGCGATTCAGCAATAAAGAAACATCTTTCCATTTTGCTTCCGTTCACTTCTTACAATAGATGAACTCAATTTGAAAATGAAATAAACAGCTCTGATTAGAACATACATTCTGCTTAAGATCTAATCCTGAACTGTAGAATCTTTTAAGATCTTCAAATTCGCTTCAAAGTTAAAGTTTACTCTTTCCAAATGTTCCTTTGATTTCGAACAGCCTTATGAGGAATCTGTTACGTCACAGTTTGTTAATGATGGAATTTGAGCCTTAAGTATTCATGGAGTCCTTGACTTCCATACGAGCAACAGAGGATCTTCGGAATTTTAAACAGATTACTACGTGCGTCGTACTGGTAGGAAGTCCTTATGTATGTATGATATATATCATATATATATATAATCTATATATATATATATATATAAAATATAAATATATATATATATATATATGATTATATATATATATATATATATGAATGAGTTTATACATTGTCATCGTGAGAAATTCTAAATATCTCTCATGTAAATTTTTCCTTGCTATTTGAATATAAAACAGAGGTAATTATTGTTCTTAAAGTGAGATATCATATACAAAATAGTCTTGGTATACTTGTTTTAATAAATTAAATTTATTTTAAAATTAACTGTATTTCGTATTGTCTGTATTTTAATGTTTAAAGTATGTATTTCGTATTATCTGTATTATAATGTAACAATTACTCTTCCAAATAATGGGGGAATGGACATACAATCGTTTCAAGGTCGTAAATAAGGAAAGTTGGTAACTTTATTCCTGAGAAGGTGAGTTGCCAACGACTGTTTATATTGGCCATTTTTTTGTCCTTTTAGTAGCGGTGCATTGCTTTTCTTTCTCTTTCTTATTAATCTTTTATTTCTGTTGTTGCTATTATTTATTGTGGTCGAGCTTTGTCCTCTTGTATGCATGGCTTTTCTCTTTCTCCTCTCTCATTCTCTTCATTATTCTGCTTTTATTTCTGTTGTTGTTATCTCCCCTCTTTTTTTTTCTCTCTCTCTTTTTGCTACTTGTTTCATGTTACCTTTGTTCCTTATCTTGTTTGTTGTCCCTTAATCTTTGTTTGTTGCAGATGTTGTTCTTAAATGTATGAAGCTTTTGTTGATGTTGATCCGCCTTTCCTATGTTTGTTTATCTGTTGTGTTTTCGTTACTTATTAACACTTTTACCTCTCTTTCCATAACTGAATCTAATACAGGTTTGTATTACACTCGTTAACTGTACAACACTAAACAAACGTGCAAGAACAACTGAATAAACACATTCAAAGAAGCAAAGAAAGCTGAACAAACAAACAGGATTAAGGAAGCATTTGGCAGACTTTTAAAGTAAGGTATTTGATTTAGCAAAAAAAAAAAAAAATAATAAAAAAATAAACATCAGTAGTTATGTCATATTTACAGGACGAAATCGAAATTCGACAATAGTTGAGCGGATCATTCTCTTATTTGAATATGAATATGGTTTTCTTGTTCATCTTCTTTTCATAATTCCCTTTCATAAATTTTCTTTCATTCTTACCGTTATCTTTTCTTCCTGTTTCCCAGGTTTATTTTGTTCTTACTTGTACTATGGATTAGTTTCAATCTATAGTTGATTGTTGCTTCTTTTGTTTTTCTTCCAGTCTCTATATCTGTTTAACTTAACTGTATCTTTACATATTCCCCTCGTTTACTTTTTTCAATATTTTTCGTTTCTCTCCCTTTGGAATTTCCTTATTATGTTCTCTCTGTCTGTCTGTCTGTCTGTCTCTCTCTCTCCTCTCTAAAACAGACAAAACACCAGGGGAACCAAGTGACTGACCGTGGGAACACCTCATCACTACAAGACAATAGCAAGTCATAACTGACGAGAAAGATGTTGTACAATTTCCAAGTTGCAGATATTTGATGGAGTTTTAATCCCTCGTGTTTGTTTTCTTGATTTATGGAGGTACGAAGTAGTGGTCTTGTTTACGATGCTGTTATAATAGAGAGAGATGAGAGAGAGAGAGAGAGAGAGAGAGAGAGAGAGAGAGAGAGAGAGAGAGAGAGACTGTGATGTGACCTTAATATAAATATAAATATATATATAATATATATATATATATATATATAATTTAATATAAATATATATTATTTATATATATATTTTATATAATAAATATATATATATATATATATATATATATATATATATATATAGATATAATATACTAGAAAGAGAGATAGAGAGAAAAAAGAGAGCAAAATTATCTATCTACCGTTTCCCCATTATTATGAAAAGAGAGAGAGAGAGAGAGAGAGAGAGAGAGAGAGAGAGAGAGAGAGAGAGAGAGAGAGAGAGAAACCTATAAGCTTTCCTTAATATATAGAAAAAAAATCAATCTTCATTTTGAACCATCTTTATTTCAATCATCGTACAAAAAGAAGGAGCCGTATCGATCCTTGAAGCACCTCACACTCCGGTGTACTGACGAACAACGGCAAAGCAACACATTCAAACAACACTCGAAAACAACACCGTAAAACAACGCTGCCTTGGTACGTGCGTATGCACACCTAAACCCTCCCGAGCAATGCAGCACCTTTAGCATATTATTGTTGATTGCGTATGCCATGCGAGCTGACGTGATGTATGCTCAAGGATGTGCAGCAATGTGTGATCTGGCTTAACCAACAGGTATGCCTCACCTTTTTGCAGACAGGTGAGGTGTTCAGGGTTCATGAGATGGCGTTAGTTCATTCTTCTGTGACCCTTTGTCTCTGTCCATGTGTTGAGTTATTTATTTAGCTAAAGATAGGTAGGTGTCAAAAACACTGTACTATTTCTAACCTGAACTAGCATTAGGTATAGGGACTTGGTAGGTGAAATGTGTATGTATGTATACATATTATAAATATGTATATATAAACATATATATGCACACACATATATGTAAGTATATATTTAAATAGACATGAAAACGTATTTAACAGAAATATATATATATATATATATATATATATATATATATATATATATATATATTATATTATAGATAAATATATATATATATATATATATATATATATATATTATATATATATATGACTGGTAAAAGTGTTTTCTGTAACAACAGAATTCCATCTAATAAAAGGAGCCCATAAAAACACAAAAAATGTAGAGAGAAAAGTACTATATTTCAGAGACTGCTGTCTCTCTCTTCAGGTATATGAATGAGAAAAGTTTACAGAAAAGGGTATTTATACCAAGAGATTCGTCCACAAGTAAGCCAATTTAGGTCACCCCCAGCTGATAATCTTCCTTTAATCTTCTTAAGCGTTGGTTTGAAACAACAAAATTCCTTTTCTTGATGTTTTAATAATCAGAGACACGACAGAATACAAATTTACCATATACAGAAAAACCAACGTTCTCACTTTCATATATTCACTACTTTAGCTATCATGACAATACTATCAAGATAGGTCTAGCTAGCAACCTATTCTTAAGAGCCTTACGAATTTGTTCCCCAGATTTCCTGGAAAAGAATTGAACTAATTCGCAAGCAACTTTCATCTTTAAAGTATCCCTGACCATATAATTGAGAAAAGCAATTCAAAAAGCAAACGTAATTTTCTACCGACCCCCTAAAGACAAGACCAGAGACACACCCAACAATAAAAATAAAACAAAAATTCCCCACCTGGAGACGATTAGAGAGTAACTCACACCCTTGGGAAATCCAACCCTTTTGCATTTACCTACCCAAATACCTTAGACCAAATCCCTGATTAACGTCCAACAAAAGACATCGCCCAAAGACTCTGGGGTATATGAGAATCCCATGCCAGGACTGTGACCAATCGTACATCGGATTTACAGGTAAATCACTTCCCCAGAGATTAATACAACACAAACGGTCAGTTAGGTATGGACAACAGAACTCGGCTATTTTCAACCATATAAATGAACATAACCATAGAATAACTGGAATATGTACGTGTAATTTATAGCAGCACAACTGCCGGTACAAGAGTCAAATGAATGGAATCGGCCTTAATAAAAGAGAAGCAGGTAATGAACATCTCAAAAGGGAATTGGACATCGGACATCGGTCGACGCAGTGTTCATTCAACCAACGCTTAAGAAGATTAAAGGAAGATTATCAGCGGGGGGTGACCTAAATTGCTTACTTGTGGACGAATCTCTTGGTATAAATACCAACCTTTTCTGTAAACTTTTCTCATTCATATACCTGAAGAGAGACAGCAGTCTCTGAAAATATAGTACTTTTCTCTCTACATTTTTTGTGTTTTTATGGGACTCCTTTTATTAGATATATATATATATTATATATATAAAGTATATATATTGTATGATTTTATATATATATAAGATATATATATAGATCGTAAGATTTTACATATACATACATGTACATGTATATATATAATATTATATATATATATATATATATATATATATATATATATATATATATATATATACATACATACACACATACATACATACATACATCTTACCCACAGTTTCCAAAACATTTTCTGTATACCTTAAAGACTAATGGTAAACATGCCGGTTGGAATAAATAAATATATGATTCTATGAATAATGGACAAGCGGAAGAAAAGATGTATTGATTCTTATCACTGCATATCTCATAAAACTTCATCCTTACCGTAAGGAATAATATTAACGTTGTTTTACCTCCTTGGTAATAAAAAAGGTATAAAGCTTTGCAAGCAATAATATTTCACGTCAAAGTAACGAGAACAAAGCTGTATACTAAAGCAATACAATGAATTATAACAGTTCTCAGAATCGTTTTACTTGCTTATTCTCGTCATCTTGTAGATCCTTTTTTGAACACAGTTCCTACAGGATACGCAGCGGAGATTCGGTAAATCCTGTCAATTTATCAGGTAGCGTATTTTTATTTTCAAAGGTCACCCACCGATCACTGTCAGAAAGCCATGATTCTGATTTTGTTGCTGTTTATTTTAACTTTTTTTTTGATAGTTTTATTATTTGTTTTTTGATAATTGGTAAGTCAATGTCCCCTGTGGTGGACTTGTTCCTAATGAATAGGGTTCATATTCTGAATAATAATTACAATATAAAAATGATGATACTGTTGGAGATGAGATGTTTTAATGACTTAAATAGTAATGGTGTTTGTTTGTATTAAAAAGATTCTGTGTACGTCTAAATCAGCCTCCTTCCCCCTACCCAACCACCGATCACCTGACACAACCTACAACCTACACAACCTCCCACAATCCAAACATTCTCCACATTCCAATAACCCCACCACAACTATACAACCCCCAACTACCACCCACAGCCCCAACAACTCTCTACAACTGCAACAACCCCTCTACAACCTCTCCTCAACCACAACATCCCCCTCTACAACCCCTCCATAGCGCCTTCAATCCCTCTACAATCCCACCAACCCTTCAGGAACCCCACAATCCACAACATTAACAACTTTTAAACAACCCCTCCACAACCCCTCACAACCCCTCACAACCCCACAACCTACAACATTAAGAATACCCAAACAACCCCTCCATAACCTCAACAACAGATCCACAACCCAACAATCCTTCAACTAACTCAACAACCCTTCCACAACACCACAACCCATTACATCCCTCCACAACCACAACAACGCCTTCATAACCTCTACCCAACCCCACAACCCCAACAAACCATCCACAACCTCACAACCGCTCAAATGAACCGAAACAATCCTTCAACAGAATATCCACAACCCAAACAATCCTCCCAACAACACCACTACCCCAGAACCTCAACAACTCCCTTAATTCCATAACCACACAACCCCTAAACCCCCCACAACCCCACAATCACTATAACCCCACAACAACTTCACCACAGTCCACAACCTCTCAACAGCCTCACCACAGCCCATAGCTCCTCAAAAACCTCACAACCTCAACAACCTCACCACAGCCCACAACCCTTCAAAAACCTCACCACAGCCCACGACCTCTCAAAAACCTCACAACCCCAACAACCTCACCACAACCCACCAATCCCCTGTCACAACCCTTACAACGCCACTACAACCCCACAACCCCAATACCCAAGCGAACTTCAAATCACCTCGATCGAAACCGGCTGGGCAGAAGCTGCCCTCGTAATTGTCTGTTGCGGAATCATGATAAATTCGTTGAGGCATGAGGAGGTACCAAGATAGGTGCCCTGGGCATGTTTTCGGCCGCTTCTACCCCCACGCCCCTAATATAAATAGATTGATAGAGATGGAATGGCCTCCGTGTGTTATTATTATTATTATTATGATTTTTTGTTTTTCTTATTATTATTATTATTATTATTATTATTATTATTATTATTATATTTCATGTTATAAAAAACCATTTACGTCAATCTGTAGATTAACAAAAACACGTTGAAACATTAGTGTTGATTAAGGCAAATAGGAAGTCCAAGAAGTTGGACAGCTAAGTATAAGTGAGAATTCTGATCTAATTTGTCTGTGTACTATGAGTATTTATGCTGCTGATTCTAAGGCTGTTTAAATTGCGGTTTTCGTCTTGTATGAAAATGGTTCTTGTTTTTGTGAAAGTACTTTGTATTGAAACCCACCCTCTGACTGTTCAATACACGAGCACAAATATATATATATATATATATATATATATATATATATATATATATATATATATATATAGTATATTATATCTATATATATATATATATATATATATATATATATATGTATATATATATATATATATATATATATATAGATATATATATATATATATATATATATATATATATATTATATATAATATATATATATGATATATATTTAATATATGATATATATATATATTAGATATATATATATATATTTATATATATATATATATATATAGATATATCTATTATATATATATATATATATATAGATATATATATATATATATATATATATATATTCTATATATATATAATATAAACTTTATCGCTTAAACATTGTTTTTTGTGTTAATACAATTACTAATAAGACTTCATTGAAACTGGATGGTATCTACCGGAAATATTTATTAAAAAAACAACTTACATACCCACACAATATATATATATATATATATATATACTATATATATATATATATATATATATATATATATATGATATATATATATATATAATATATATTATATATATATATATATATATATATAATATTATATATTGACAATTTATATACGTACATAGTTATCCATACTAGACATTAAATATTCTATGTATATTATGTACGATTTTATATATGCATTTAAAATATATATGTATACCATATACACACACATATATATGTATATAAATATATACATTTATATATTCCACAATCACCCACAGTAAGATATAACAAGCAGCCCATTCAAACCTCCCCACCCCTACCCCCACCCAATAACCACTAATCCCCTTACATAGGTACAATTGCTCACATCCAGCAAAACGAACTTAAACATTGTTAAAACCACACAATGTTTTCGATGAAATCAACCTTAAAAATCTCAGCTGGATTCCACTAATTAGTAACGAGCCTAAAGGCAATTTCTTCCCAGAGAGAGAGAGAGAGAGAGAGAGAGAGAGAGAGAGAGAGAGTCTTTTCTTGCAAGAGATGGAACTACCCACAATGGCTGGTGTTTCTCTCTTCTTGTATCGAGTAAGAAGAAGAAGAAGGAAAAGATGAAGAAGGAGACAGAGGATGAGAAAGAGGAAAAAGAGGATTAAGAGGAGAAACACTGAGATGAAGACAAAGAGAAAGAGAGGTATAAAAAGAAGAAACGAGGAAGAGGAGGAAAAGGGGGAACAGTAGAATAAAATAAGAAGATGAAGAAGATTGGGATGATCAAGAGAAAAACAGAGGACTAAGAAGAAGTAGAATAAGAGAAGAAAAGAGGAATAAGAAGAACAAGGAGAAAAAGGAAGAAGTGGAAAAAGAGATAACGAAGAACAAGCAGAGGAAAAAGGTAGAAGAAAAAGACGTAGAAGAAGGAAAAACAGAAAAAGCCGATGAAAAAAAAGAAGATAAAGGTAAAAAATAAAAAAAAAAAAAAAAAAAACGAAGAAGAAGACCAAGGTGAGGTGGCCATTAAAACCTCGTCTGTAAATAAACTCGCGTATTTGCCCCGCAGCCATGGCTAGGGCGGGGGCATGCCAGATCGGCCTGTGCACTTAGTAAATGGTCATTAAGTCATAAGCAGGAGACTTGAGTTTTAGGAGCGTTTCCCATTAGGGGCTCAGCGCTTCATGACAATATTAAATCCACTGGATGAGGTCGCTGCTGGTCGTTTTTGGGGCAATGGAAGGCCAGTTTTTATATTTGGCTTTTGCAGGTGTGTGTATTTCGAGGACTCGTTTTCGCTTACTCGGGGATTAAGCCTGCAAACTACTTTGTTCTTGTTGTTGTTGCTGTTGTTGTTGTTCTTGTTTGCAGGGGGAGTTAGGAAAGCCCTTTGGAAAAGCTAAAAAAATTCTGAAAAAAAAGGTGTTTTGCGTTGAGTTAAAGACACAGGAATTTTAAGATAGATTTTTATGATTTATTAATTAGAATGAAAATGTAAAGATAAATAATGTGCATGTTAAACAGCACAGAACAATGATTTTTAGTAAAATATAGCGTATTTGTTTTAATTTTCGTTGGTGAAACAACGGGCTATTGACCGTGGATTTAAGCATGTGCCTGAGTAAGTTGCAGGTCGGATCACTCCTTGTTCAGTTACTGGTAGCTAAATTTGTTTGCCAATATAAAAGCTTATTGCACTAATATTCTGTCTTTTGGGTAATGGACAGTCAATTTTTATATTTGCCTTCTTCTTGAGTATACGAGTTTTCATTTCAATGACTTATTTCTCTATCATTGATAGCTAAATTTGTTTTCTAATACAGTAGCCTATTACGCTAATATTCTGTTTACTTGGGGGATAATGGAAGGTCAGTTTATATATTTACCTTTTTCAAGTGTGTATACGATGCTTCTCTTTCAGAGACCTGTTTTTCAGTTACTGGTGCCTAATTTTGTTTGTTGATACAATCAAATTGTTAACTAGTAGTAATTATATATTGGAAGCCAACATAAACAAGTTTTTACGTATTTTTAGAATCATCGATATCAGATTACAACAGTAAATATATTTTCTGATTACAATGGCAGTAACGGCATTTGCTTTTAAGAAAATATATTATTAAGAAACCCTTGCTCTACTACAAAGGAATTTGGCTGGACTTATAAAACCAATTATCTTTAATCATTGTAGCAGAAATGGCGTGGTTTTGACTACAAAAATATTTTTCAATATTTTTCGACTTCAATCATTCGGACCTGTGAACACCTTCACACACTTTCTTCTTGTAAAAATTTCTAACTGACTGAGACCCATTGTTTTGTTTGGACCAATTTTTTCGTATCGTGCCAAAGATGCACTTTCAGTGTCGCCCCATCACTTAATGAGGAGGGAGACTCATCAATCTTTAAACAGGGAGCTGCCGATCTCATTATGAACCCTCTAATTACCATTAAAAAAACGGACACTGTTGTTCCTTAATCGACTGTCTTGGACACTTAGTGATGGGCCAACGGACTGGTGCCTTACTGGAGCAGTGCTTTTAAACTACAAAGAAAAGTATTAAGGAAACGACATTGAATTTTAACTAGGGCCTTACTTGCCTGCATAATTTCCTTGGGATAAGATATAGAGATTAGAGCAATTTGGAAGAGGTGCAAAAATAGTACTGTGATTTTAACTTGAATGTAATTCTTGGATACTAACAGAGGCCTTTAGGGTACGATACTGTGAATAGGCGAAGGAAGGGATTTATAATGAACTCTGAATATAGTACGTAATGAATTCTAAGGGCTTTGTTACTCATCTACATATCGTTCATTATTTTCAGTTTTCTAACAGTATCTTTATTATCTAGTGATGTATATTGGTATCAGCTAATATCTTATAGTTTGGGAAAAATTACCTTTTTTTCATAGTCAAAAACACCTCATTTGGCTCCACGTACATCCTCGTGTTTTCAAGCAGTCCTCTGGTTACAGACAAGGTCTCATGTTTTTCAAAGAGTATCTTATCTTTTTCAAAGTACATCAAAGTTTCTAAATATCTTAGTGAAACCGCAAGGCATCCAGAAACCGACTGACTGGTTTCAGTTGAAAAGCCATGTCATAGATTTTTAAGGAAGCTCCTGCACCTTCCAGAAGTCCTTCATACATACCTTCAAAGGCCTTCAAACTTACTCTCAAAGGCCCTCCACACTTACTTTCAAAGGCCCTCCACATTTACCTTCAAAGAACTTTTACACTTATCTTCAAAGACCCTCTAAAAGTACCTGCAAAGTCCAAAAGGTCCCTCAGACGTACCTCCAAAGGCTTTCCACACTTACTTTCAAAGACCTTTTACACTTATCTGCAAAGACCCACTGAAAGTACCCACAAAGTACCTCCACTGTCCCTTAAAAATTGGTTTTAAAGGCCTTTCACACTTCCTTCCAAAGTCCCTTCACGCTTCCTTCCAAAAGCCTCGAACGGGGGTTCCGGAGGCTTCTGTCACCTCTCCTGATCCAAGTTCAATTATCCGTGGCCTTCGTGTTATGTGGCGTCAATAAACAATAGGGAGTAGATTCCCATTCCCATTATAAAAATCGACAGCGGTTCCCGATGGTCGTCACGGCCTCCCCGAACTTCTCACCAGGTAATCTGATAAGGGAAGATTGAAGTTATTGTTATTGTGTTCTCTAGGGGCCTCGGCGTGCGGAAAACCCCGTATTTAATTCTGCCGTAAAATACACACCGAGAGAGAGAGAGAGAGAGAGAGAGAGAGAGAGAGAGAGAGAGAGAGAGAGAGAGAGAGAGAGAGAGAGAGGATTCTATTACAGCTTTTGGAGAAGCCTAGATTTTTAAATCGACTAATCAGATAGACTGAGAGAAAGATAGATAAATAAATATATAGAGAAATAAGTGTGTGTGTGTGTGTGTGTGTGTGTGTGTGTGAGAGAGAGAGAGAGAGAGAGAGAGAGAGAGGAGAGAGAGAGAGAGAGAGTTATATGCATTTTTTTGAAAATCAGAGATTTTTCAAATCAGCAAATTTGATAGATAAATTGAGAGAGAGAGAGAGAGAGAGAGAGAGAGAGAGAGAGAGAGAGAGAGAGAGAGAGAGAGAGAGAGGCAATATCAAACTGCAGGAACAGAAGCATGGAAGAAAATGACATGTCTCAAGGAAGTGTATCATTAAGACCATTTGTCAAAAGTCCACTTCACTGTCAAGTCTTTATTTTGCGAACATTTGATGGTGATGCGATGGTAATGATAGTGTCAACGACAATGATGATGATGGTGATGATGACACCACGTGAGATGATTTACCTTGCCTGTTTGAGTTGCCGTCACTTCTAAATACTGTCTTTTCCTCACAAATATCCAGATTATTTTTGTTGATGTTTTTGTAACAGAGAATAAATTTTGTTCTAGTTTGAGAGAGAGAGAGAGAGAGAGAGAGAGAGAGAGAGAGAGAGAGAGAGAGAGAGAGAGAAGCCTGCATGCGCTGCATAAGTAGAGGAAAACAAACCATTGCAATTCTAATATTTTACAGGAGAAGAACAAGAACACACACACACACACACACACACACAGATTCTGAATATGCTGCATAAGTAGGCAAAATCCAAACATTGAAATTTAAGAGAGAGAGAGAGAGAGAGAGAGAGAGAGAGAGAGAGAGAGAGAGAGATTCTGAGTATGCTGCATAAGTAGACAAAATTGAAACATTGAAATTTAGAGAGGAGAAGAGAGAGAGTAGAGAGATAAGAGGAGAGAGAGAGAGAGAGAGAGAGAGAGAGAGAGAGAGAGAGATAAGCCTGCATTCGCTGCATAAGTAGAGGAAAACAAACCATTGCAATTCTAATATTTTACATGAGAAGTGCAAGAACACAGAGAGAGAGAAGAGAGAGAGAGAGAGAGAAGAGAGAGAGACTCTTTTGATTAGACAGCTGTGGGTAACTGCCCTGACCAAGGTCTCTAGTTCAGGTCAAGGGTCATTATATCGAGGTTGTTTTTTTGTATCATTTTGATTTCCTTGAACTATTAAAGCTTCTCGACCTACGCCATAACAGTAACTATGATTAAAATGATGAAGCTTTTAAAAATGCATTCTATAACTATTTCGCTTTTTATGTATATCGTTTCTATTTCGTGTTGTGTTTGATTGTATGTAGAAGTGCCATATTCGTAGGGATGTATTATATCGATAATATATAATATATTATATATAATATATTATATTAATAATATAATAATATATATATAGATTATTTAACTAGTATTATATATTTTATAGCCATATAATATATATCATTATAAGACAATACATACATACATGCATTAATATGTATAATTAAAGACAATAATCATAATCATGCAATTAATTATAAGACATATTTACTATAAGCTTAAACTCATTTACTATACACTTTCCAAAGACTACACAACCAACCCTCATACACTTATAGCAACTCGTGCTAAGATACCCACTACAAATAATTTAATGCAGGTTCCCTTTCTTCCTGTTTTCGTAACATGCGTGTTTACATTTTCATATTAACAAGGGAATGACCTTCCTGACCTCCTGTAAGGAGAATAGCCGTCTGTTGTCAGTCACTGACCTCAGAATTTAACTGACAGTAATTCACTTGTGTTCGAT
>NC_061110.1:6612556-6632556 GCF_015104395.2 Macrobrachium nipponense | reverse complement strand
CCGTTACACCTGTGTAATTACATTAGTTCACGTAGCACGTCCTGTATACCTATCTTTGCCTGTCGGCTTCTCCCTGTCTCTGCTTTTATTCTCTCTCTCTCTCTCTTCTCTCTCTCTCTCTCTCTCTCTCTCTCTCTCTGTGTGACGCTCTTAACTGCTCTCGTTTCTTCCTGTGTGCTTTTATTTCTCTCTCTCTCTCTCTCTCTCTCTCTCTCTGTCTCTCTCTCTCTCTCTCTCCTGAGTGACACTCTTACCTGTACGCTTCCTGTCTACTCTCTCTCTCTCCTGAGGGTTATTTAATTAATTGTATCATGATCTCAAAAATATGGATAAACTTCAAGTTACTCTAGAAATGAAGGTGTATTATAATTTCTTATCATTATAAAAACTACAAACAAAACGTGCCAAAAGAATTTTGGAAACTAAAAATTTGAAGAGAGAGAGAGAGAGAGAGAGAGAGAGAGAGAGAGAGAGAGAGAGAGAGAGAGGTTAACTGATAATTCTGAAACAAATGAGAATCGAACTGGCGTGAAAGGACCTCGAAGTTAACAGTACCCCAAAACACCATTAGAATGAGAAAAGACCCATTAAAAGAGAAAGAACGAAAAAGAAAGAAAGAAAAAAAAAAAAGGATTCAGGCGGTGCCTTTAAGGATTTATTAGGCGTTCCCTCACGGTCCTACGACGGGTCTTGTGAGGTGCAGCGGAGAGGAGAAGGAGGAGGAGGAGTAGGAGTAGGAGGAGGAGAAGGAGGATGTGGAGGCGGAGGAGGACGAGGAGGAGGAGGAGAAGAAGAAGATGGAATAGGTTCATAGAGATAAAAAAGAGGATGGGAGATAGGGAGGAGGAATGAGATGGAAAAAGTTCATAGAGATGGAAAAGAGCTTCGAGGAACGGGTAGGGGGTAGGTGGTTGTTAGGAGGTAGGGGAGGGAGTTGGGGACCAGACGTCCCGGCCAAGGAGGAAGCGACTAGAGCCGATCGTCCCTCACCTTGCAAATTCACTTGGCTTCCCCCCACCCCCAAACCCCCATCCTTCTTGAATTTGGGAGTTGGGGAAGGGAGGGTGGTAGAGCAAAAGAGGTAACCCAGAGTCTCTCTCTCTCTCTCTCTCTCTCATAGCACAATAATAACCTCCTATTCAATTCTGAGAAACCCATATGCCTCCTGACCATATATGAAATCACGTACCTGGCTGTTAGTCGACTGCCGTGTGTAGCTACTGAAATGATTAAAAAGGAAGAAGAAGACAATAAGAAAAAATGGCCGAGACACGATTGATAAATTCTTTATCGAATATATTTTTAACCGTAAAATCTTGCTCACATGACGTGACAGTCTCAGATTGACAGCAGGTGTCAGATGTTCATCACTCTCTCTCTCTCTTCTCTCTCTCTCTCTCTCTCTCTCTCTCTCTCTCTCTCTTCTTTACTGTAGTTTTGAGGTATAAATTCATCATAAGGCATCTCTGTAGGTCTGGTTATTTAGGGTATAAAATCCTAACCTACTCAAAGCTAAAGATTAAACAAAAATAGTACATTTCTATATTGTTTATTTGTATATAAATTTAATTTTTTTGTGCAGTTTTATACTTTTATTGTTATTATTTACTTATTCATATTTATATCTTCTTCCTGGTATTCTCATTTTTAATTTTCATGAATTTTCTTAGTTTTAAAAAACAAAATACTCATAGTACCAAGATTCTTGCAATGAAGACAAAAATCCAAAGTAAAATATGGTTACAATTATATCAAACAATAAATGTAAACAAAGCTTTCGGGCATCTGTACGAGTACCATTTTCAAATATATTTGTATCCATACATAACTGTGGATTTGTTTCTTATAATTTCATTACTAATGAGAGTCGGTATCTATTTGCAATAGGAATGAGCGATTTAATATATATATATATAAAACCAGACTGATATTTCAGTGTCTTTTCTCCGATTCGCCGGTGTGGTATGAGCTATAAGACCACTACATTTCGACTATATAATTATCCGTTATAAATGCAAATTTCTTTCTCATCTCCTTGACAGAGTTGAACAAATGTAGCACATATTTCCAATTTAAATCTGTATCATCTCCCTCGTTATATATACTATTTTTTTATAATATAATATTATATACATATATATATACTATATAAGTAGCTGAGTATTATATATACTACTAATATATATATATATATAATATTATATTAATATATATCATATATGCATTAGACTACAATCGTTCTTTTAATATCCAATTCACTCTACCACGGAATTAATATATTTTCATATATGTTAATGAAATGAAATTGGATATTAAAGGACATTTGTAGCATAATACATGTATGTGAATCACGGTGATGTAACAAAAAATTATATATATATATATATATACTCGTATATATATATATATATATATATATATATATATATATATATATATATATATATATAATATATATATATATATATATATATATATATATATATATATATATATATATATATATGACTAGGACTTTGGTTAGTCTTTACTGACTTGTTCTATATATATATATATATATATATATATATATATATATATATATATATATATATATATATAATATATATATATATATATATATTATAATATACCTACTGTCTTTGTTTTTTGTCCTCTTTACATTAGGCATCATACAGCTTCGGTGATAAGGGCTCTGTTTATCTGTTTGCTTTTTGTGCAATTTCATAACCAGCTTTATAGTTTTTTTTATCATTTACTTTTATTTTCAATATCAAAATTTTTTTCAGAATCATAAAAATAGATCACGACCCGAATAAGGAAATTTATTTTCCACATATATATTCCTGTGATAAATTTGGTTAATTTACTATCATGCGGTCAATTCTATGCTTTTCTTTGAATCTTGATCTAACTCCTCTTCTGTCAGTCTCCCATCGTCCATAAGTAGGAAACCCCAAGAAATTCAATCAAAACAAAGACTGACAAGACTGAGTGAATACGAGGTTCTGCCCACCATCTCGCCTGCATTATTTCCAAAGATAAAAAAGTTGAGGGCACCATTCATTATAGTTCTACGAGTGCCACACCTACTCGCTAAGACTCTCGGCTCCATCTTCTTACAGGACTACATTCTGTGCCCTCCTCCTTCCTCCCCCCCCTCCTACTCTGATACCCTCATACCCTCCCCTTCTATTCTCCTCCTCCTCCTGCTTCCCTCCACCATCTCTTTGCCCACCTACGAAAACCAGCCAGCGTTGCTCTAAAACCAACCTGCCTCCTTCGGAACCCATTCATCATTATGTATTAAGGCTTCTACAGGACCTTCCCCCCTCCTTCTCCCTCTCCCTCTCTCCCCTACCCCTCCCTCCCAAAGTATCCTAGGCTACATATCATCCCTTATCAAGGGGCATCCCATCTTTGCAGAAACTCACCTAAGGATCGCATTCCCTATACCCCGCTGCAACCTTGGACACCAAGTCCCTGCTTAACCACTAGCATCCTCCTCCTCTCCCTCCCCCTTCCCCAATGACCTCCCCCTACACCCACACACACTCACTCACATATACACACACACACACACACAAACACGCATACACACAGACACACTAAAGCTCCCACAGACTCCCATGAGTCTGCTAAAATGGCATTGGCTACAAACACGTTGCAAATCTCGAACCTCATCATCGCAGCTATTTTTGGCTTCTTCAACTTGACTTCTACGACCGGCGGTTAAATTGTGGTCTGTGATTCTTCTTTATCTTATATGATGCAGAGGAAAGCCTTATAATGCTGCTTTTTTTTTTTTTAGATATTTTTTACATTCTTCAGACATCTGGATTTCAATCTTTAAGACACTTCTTATTATGTAATAAAAAAAAAACACAATTATACTGTAAACTGTATTACTACGTAAAAGACAGTTTACTCTATAATTGTGGATTTTTATTACACAAACTGTTTTTCATGAGATTGTCAATTTCTCATCTCATTTTTTATTATGATCCCTGTTTTTTGTCGTATAACAAAAATTTGATCAGCAACGAGAAATATGATACCACTACTGCTACTACCAATACTAGTACTACCACTACTGCTGTTACTAATACTACCATTTTTATTGTTAATAATATTAATAATGATACCGGGACCACTAACAGAAACCTACGAAAATCAGGCATTCGGAAATAATCATTGATAAAATAGGAAACATCTATTAATAACTACTAGCATTTGAAAACAAGGTTTTTTATTGATCACTGTAATGAAACCAGTTTTGTAAACGCAAAAATGAACATATTTCTGCATGTAAATTAGGGGATAAATATATATACCTCGACAGGCCAGGGAAAGGGTACATGGGATTACATAATGTTAAAAATTGTAAAGTGTATGAATGCTCGGAGAGTTCCACCAGAAGATGTATTGAAGGCGCCCTCATTATGTCAAATACTAATAATTTTTATGGAAACTTGGGCATTGTTAAAAATAATTATATAAGCTAAGAAATCTGCGAATGTGCGGGTATTCGTAACCTTTGAAATATATCTAGTTTGTTAAACTCTTTCCAGAATCAAAGTCACCTTGTTTGGCTCTTTAGCGGAAGACTCCAGGTTTCTTCTCTGTAATGTTTGTTTGTATGTGTGGTTTCCTGCTTTGGTTTTTTTCCTGAGTTGTATATTATGCTCCATTGGAGTGATCAAGTCCACAATAGTTGGACGAAAGGTATGAGCTTTGTACGTACATGTATTTTTTAATACACTATGTTTCATAACAGGCATTTCATTGTGGACTTCACCTAACATATACATATACATAAATATATATACCCACACACACACACACACACACACTTATATATATATATATATATATATATATATATATATATATATATATGTATAGTATATGATGTATGTATATGTATATGTATATATATACATACATAGCTAGATAATTATATACTATAATATATATATATATATATAGATATATATATTATATATATATATATACACATATATATTATATATATACACACACACACATATATATACATATATATATATATATATATATATATATATATATATATATATATATATATATATATATATATGAATAACTTGATCATGAATTATATAAAACGTGATGCTATGTATAAATAAAGGTTTTTTCCTCCGTGGCAAAAACCTTTATATATATATATATATATATATATATATATATATATATATATATATATATATATATATATATATATATATATATATATATATATATATATATATGCGTATATATCTCCAATCCACAAAAAATAAAATATCAAACGAATACAGTAGATACTTACGAAAATAATCATTTTTCGTTCATCTGTTAACCGCTCGGGTTTTATGGAGAAAAGAGGCAACCCTACGTAAACTTATCTACGGTTCCTTCTCCTTATGGTCCTGCCAAATTCGTCCATTGTATGTAAATCGCCAATCGTTCCTCTAAAACTGGCTGTGGAAGTGATAACCTGATGGTAGCCACTAGGCTATTTCGAGCCCCTTATGTGATGCTTAATGGTAGTTCTTGTTGACTTACGGTTATTTGTTTACTTTCTGGTATGCTTATTGTGTGTGCGTGTTTGTGTGTGTGCGTGTGTGTGCGTATCGTGGGTTTGTATTTTTTGTGGCATAGGTAATATGTACGTATAATAATTATCTTGCGTAAGTTTCCAAAGTAAGGTACTATGACATAGATTTTTGTATGCTTTGTGCTTGTATGTTTGTTTGCTTTATGTGTGTATGTTTGTCTGCTTTATGTGTGTTTTTGTGTGTGTGTGAGTGTATTGTGTATATGTTCGTATTTTCTTATGGACACTGGTAATATGTACACATGATACTTATGGATGTGTAAACTTCCAAAAGTATGGTAGCGTGACTTGTAGAGTATGTTATGTTTTGTGTGTATGTGTGTGTGTGTGTGTGTGTGTGTAAGTGTATTGCTTACTGTGTATTTGTGAGTTTCCTTACGGACATTGGTAGTATGTCCGCATAAAATATAAAAATTGCTTAACTCCCATAATTAGGGATATCTGAAAGTTGGGTAAATGAAAATATTTTGTAAATACATTATGGACATTGGCAATGTGCAGACATAATACATCTAGATAAGTATGGTTTCATAGTAGGGAGATCTCTAAGTTCGTAAATGAAAATAACTTGCAAATGTATTTACACTTACGTATACTATTTTTTTTGTATGGTGACTTTTAGATTTGTGTGTGTATGTATGAATGTATTGTGTATGTGTATGTGAATGTGCTTCCTTATGGACATTGGTAATATGTACGCACAATATTTATAGAAAAGTATGGTTATATAAGTAGGGATATCTGTGAGTTGCTTATAACAAATACATTTTTCCTTATTCTTGGATGTCATATCCTGTTGGAGATAGTTCCTTGTTCTTGGATATCATTTCCTGTTCTTGGAAATAATTCCATAATTCCATGTTCTTGAATATCATTCCTCGCTCTTGGATATCTTTCCCTGTTCTTGGATATCATTTCATATTCTTGGCTATCTTTCCCTGTTCTTTGATATGATGCCCTGTTCTTGGAGATAATTCCTTGTTCTTGGATATCATTTCCTGCTTTTGTATGTCATTCCTTATTCTTGAATACCATTCCCAGTTCTTGGATAATAGTTCTCTTTCGTTTAAGTGTTACAGCGAATTATTGTTATTAATTATGAAGACTCTACTGTAACATCATCACACAGGGTAAAATTCCTGTAAAATAAGGCAGTGTGTTTTACTGTCTTACATATAAAACACTGTATATCACCATCCCTGTAAAATAAAACGCTGGGTATTACTGTTCCCATAGAATAAAACTGTATTTCTATTCTGTAGAATAAAACAATATATTGCTCTCCATATAAAGCACAATATTGATTATTTTTCCATGTAAGACATAACACTGTATGTGTTACTGCCCCTGTAAGATAAAATAGTGAGTATTAGTGTCGTACAGAATAAAACACTGTATGCTACTATCCATAAAAAATAAAACACTGTGTATTACTGCTCTGTAGAATAAGACAGTATATACTGTCCATATAAAGTACAAAATTGTGTATTAATTTCTTATAAGAAACAACACTGTCTGTATTACTGACTCTGTAAAACAAAACACAGCCTATGTTACGATATTTATAAAGCGAATTATTGTATAGTTATCACCTGCAGTACAAATAAGCTCTACGGGATAGACACTCCAAATTTGGATTCGCCTCCGGGTCTAGCCCCTTTTATAAGTCATCCTTGGTATACGTGTGTAAAGAGATGGTATCTTAATCCTTTCTGTAGGATGGTACGTAAATTTATTATAAGAACTTGCTATTTCGACACTCTCTTATATTAACGTCAGATGGTAATTGTTAAATCAGGTCTTACGATAATCTTTAGCCTAAATTTGTGACTTGACTGTCAGTTTATGGTAAGCTTTTTCTTATATGTTAAATAATGCCATTAAAACTATTTATTTATCAAAATTAGTTTTAAATCCTTAACTACGTTATGCTGATTGTAACCAGAAATATCTGCATCAACTCGAAGTAAACTCTCTCTCTCTCTCTCTCTCTCTCTCTCTCTCTCTCTCTCTCACACACACACACACACACACACCTAAAATCAGATGATTTATTAAGCAGATAACTGACCTCTTGAGATTTCCAAGATATGGAAAATCAGTTATGCTATAATTGAAATTGAAATGATCTCTCTCTCTCTCTCTCTCTCTCTCTCTCTCTCTCTCTCTCTCTCTCTCTCTCTCTCTCTCTCTTCAGCCATAGCTAGCCTTGAGTAAATTAAAGAAAATGGCCCACTGAATTAACTAACACAACTCAAAGGATAAGATAATGATGATGATTATGAAGATGATACTACGTCTAGACTTTAATGAGACAAAAGTAAAAAATAACCTTCCGTTTTTTCTCATCATTAATTAGATAATTCTTTTGTTTTTTTTTTCCTGCACCTCTTGTTTTCTGATATCGTTCCCTTTTGATGGTTTTTTTATTGTGTTTTTTTCTCGAGCTATGGACGCATAAGAGAGGAAAAGAGTTTTTTTAATTTTTTTTTTTAAATGGTGGGATCAGGATTATTTGAAGGGAGTGGGAACGCGTCCTTATAATCTCAGGAGATTATTTTTGGTTGTTCATATTGTGATATTTGTGGAATCCTTTGCAAAGGAAGTTTCATATTTTTTGGTCATCAATGTGATATATATATAATATATAAGTATATCCACATAGTATTTATTTATTATACGTTTTTATATATCATGTAGATATATATATATATTTAGATATATATATATAATATATGTATATAGATATACTATATACATATATATCTATTATCATCTATCTATCTTCATCTTTCTCTATATAGTATATATATATATATATATATATATATATATGATATATACATATATATTATATATATATACATAATATATATATATATATATTATTATATATATGTAATATTATATATATATATGTATTATATATAACATATATTATATATTCTATATTATCTATAGAATATATATATATATATAAATATATAGATAATATATATAATTTATTATATATATATAATTGTGTGTGTATAAGGATGAAATTTCAATGAAGGAATAAAAGGAACAATTAAAATTCACCTGACATTATTAAGATTTCCTCATGCATGGCTTTACCTGGTCACATGTTATACCCCTTTATGGTTCGTTGAACATGGAATCTGGGACATAATTTAATATGAGAGAGAAATTGGCTTATGTCTTTCATGAATTTGTAAAATGTCAAGGAGTTAAATACAGTTTTTTAAAAATGTTTTGACAGCCAACTGGATTTTGTCTTACTCGGGGAGTAAGCCTATAAACTACTTTGCTGTTGATCTTGCTATTGTTGTTCTGTTGGAGGGTAGGAAAACCTTTTAAAAAGGTCTGAATAAGGTTTTTCACATTGAGCTAAAAGATACAGGAATTTTAGGGTATAATATGTATGATTTATTTATTAGAATGAAAATGTAAAACAATAAATAATGTGCATGTTAAATGGTACAGAAAAATTATTGGTCATAAAGTATTGAGTATTTATTATAATTTTCGTTGGTGAAACAGCGCTCTATTTGACCGTAGACTTTAGCATGCGCCGTTAGTACGCTGGAGGTCGCATCACGCCTTGTTAATTCCATTTTTACTATCTAATACTTACATTGTATACAATGTCATTAACATGAACAATAATAGTGGCTTAACAACTGCATATTCGATCTAAACCATTTTCCATTCCTTTATACGTCAGTCTTGTCAAGCGTTTGGTAATTGAGTCTGTAAGATGTTAAATACATATTCTTCAATGCTTTGAATGTTTTCGTAATTCAATTTGTACTGTCTGCTACTTACTCTGATCTTAATCCTCTTAGGAACAATAATGTATCTCTTACATTTTATATTGTTTAAAAGGAATACAGTTTTATCATTAGCAATCACATCAAAGTGAAACTGAATTTAAATAATTCCTCTTCTTTTATCTTTTAGTTATCTAATTCCTCCTCTTTTATTTTTTGTTATCTAATTCCTCCCCTTTTATTTTTTTGTTATCTAATTCCTCTTCTTTTATTTTTTGTTATCTAATTCCTTCTCTTTTATTTTTTTGTTATCTGAGTCCTCTTTTATTATTTTTGTTTTGCCTTCTAATTTCTCTTCTTTTTTCTTTTGTTATCTAATTCCTCTTCTTTTATTTTTTTTATCTAATTCCCCTTCTTTTTTTTGCTATCTAATTCCTCTTCTTTTATTTTTATCAAATTTCTCTTCTTTTATTCTTTATATATTTCCTCTTTTATTATCTTTTGTTATATAATTCCTCTTTTATTTTTTTTTTTATCTAATTCCTCTTTTATTATTTTTATTTTCAGGAAGCTCTCCTTCGAGATATTGGGGAAATGGCCACATTACTCACAGTCACAGTCACAGCCCGGATGAAAAATTGTCCACCATCTCCAGGTAAGTTTACTGGCGTTTGTCCATGAAGAAGGATTGTGATGAGGATAGAGATTATGAAGGATTGTGAAATAGGATTGTGAATTGATGAGAGTTGATGATTGTGATGAATAGGATTGTTTTAGGTTCGAATATATCTGCTTCAGTAATCAGTGGTTTAAAGAAAAGTGTCTCCTCATTTGAAATGGGATTGTGATAAGACTAATGAAGAAGGATTGTGATAAGGGTAGATTATGAAGGATTGTGAAATAGGATTGTTATGAGAGTAATGAAGAAGGATTGTGAAATAGGATCGTTATGAGGGTAATGAAGAAGGATTGTGATAAATAAGACTGTGAAGGCAATACTGAAGAAGGACTCTGATTACGGTAGTCTAAGAAGGATTGTGGAAAGGATTATGATGAGAGTAATGAGGATGGATCGTGAAAAGGGTACATTTTGTGGGATTGTGAAATTGGATTGTGATGAAAGTGAAGAAGGATTATGATAAGTTCAGATTACGAATGATTGTGAAATAGGATTGTGATGACAATACTGAAGAAGGATTGTGATAAGGGTACATTACGGAGGATTGTGAATTAGAATTGTGATGGCAATACTAAAGAAGGATTATGATAAGGGTACATTATGAAGGCTTCTGAAATAGGATTGCGAGGACACTACTGAAGAAGGATTGTGTGGGAGGATCCTACCCATAAAACTGATTTCTAGCCAGCAATCACGAACAAGATAGACATTAATGGAGGAAATGAAGCTTTAGAATGGACGAATATAAAGATAGAGATGGAGAAGTGGAGGAAATGGTAAGAAGAAGAAGAAGAAGACGAAGAAGAAGAAGAAGAAGCAGTGAGTAATATCCTTCCTCACACTACCACCCGTCTGGGACGGGGGCTGTTGCATCACATTCTTCTCCCAAGTTGCCCCAAGGGACCACTTTCGGGTCTTCTGGAGGACCTCCCAGCCTCCGGGAGAGAGGTTTCCTTCATTGTCAATGTTTACATCGACATTCGCCTCTTTTTCTCCGTCTTCGTCTTCTTCTTCTTAGAAATTTCACCAGATGGCGGGGGACTGGAAAATGTTCCTCTTTTGTAGGAATTTCCTAATGGAAAGTTAGTTTTTTTTGTAGGAATTTAGAAATTATTAGTTATCTTTTGTAGGAATTTAGTAATGGAAGTTACTGTTTTGTAGGAATTTATGCTAAGTAAATTTTATATTTTTTGTAGGACCTTGCTAATGGAAAGTTAGTCTTTTGTAGGCATTTATCACTGAAAAGTTAATTTTTGTAGGAATATACCAATGGAAAGCAAGTCTTTTGTATGAATTTATTACTGAAGAGTCATTTTTTTTGGCAGGAATTTATTAGTGAGAAGTAAATGTTTTTTTTAGGAATTTACCAATGAAAAAAAGAGACTTTTGTACGAATATTTTACTGAAAACTTACTCTTGTAGGGATTTAGAAATGGAAAATTATACACATACATAACAAGGTCCTTATGACAGATGGCATTTCTACGCGAGTAATAATTGTAAGAAAACTAAGACTTGGATCTATTTACGTTCATTACGCCTGAACTAAGGTGTCCTCAGGTAATACCGAAATCATTTCAGACCGATGCTGCGAGGACAATGTATTATTATTATTATTATTATTATTATTATTATTATTATTATTATTATTATTATTATTATTATTATTATTATTATTATTATTATTTTGAAGATGAAACCTATTCATGTGAAACAAGCTCAGCAAAGGGGCCATCGACTTGAAATTCAAGCCTCCAAAGAATATGGTGCTCATTAGGATGAAGTAAGAGGAGGTATATGGAACAAATAAATGATCAAATTGATAAACAGATGAAAACGAATTAAAATGGAAGGCGAATAGTATTAGGGTTTTAATGAAAGGATGGTCGAACAATGTTTCGGCTTCTCGACTTCTGTCTGGTCCTGTCTCCAGTGACAATGGTTTTATTCCCTGCTCATTCCGTAGACCATTATCACAAATCACCGAGCTACTCCCATATGGCAATAACCAGTGACCTTCGGTTCCCATGTCTCGAGGGTACTGCCATATTGGGACTCCAGCTTACTGGATCAATCCACATTCATGCTCTTGTATGGGCTGATCAATTATAAGGCGCACGGTTAATGTGAGAGTGAAATGTTCTTTTTCCTCTACGTATGTTCTCGTTTTCTATTGGTACTCAAAATTTTATTGATCAGTTTTTTTACTTTTTAATAAGTGGGATTTCCCTTTACCTCATCTTACCTCTTCCTAACGAACACCATAATATTCTTTGGAAGCTTTAAATTTCAAGCCAGTGGCCCTTTTGGTAGGCTTGTTCATATCAATAGATTTTATCTTCTGAATTTTAATATTTGAATAATAATAATAATAATAATAATAATAATAATAATAATAATAATAATGTTAAGAAATTCACAGTCTCATGAAGAACAAATTATTAAAAAATCCACAATTATATGTAAAAATATATTTCTGTGAACGGTGTTCGAAAGTCTGTTTTTTTTTTCATTGAAGTATACTCTAACATATAATTGTGGATTTTTTATTTTTGAACCAATAATAATAAATGATCTAACTACTACTACTAATTTCTAACTAACTACGACAACTAATAGTTAAGTCAATTTGGGGTTTTGATGTGGGTCGACTACTTAAGGCACAGGGCATAAATATGCGAGTGAAATTAGCATTTCGTTTTGTCCTGTTTTTTGTTGTACGTTTTCATGTTCAGGACAGGTTTTTGTCGAAGTGAAATTAACGAATAACGACAGTTTTAGCGATGGTACTCTTCGTTTTTTGTGGGTCCTTGGCTGACAGCGGTACTTTGTGAGAGAGGCTTCTGCTGTTTTTATATAAAATCTTTATTGTTATTATGTTCTTTGTACTTTTTATCCCCTGCCATGGAATGTCGCGAGGTATCATCACTAGACCGAACAATAAACTATGTCAGTAATTTATTAAATTTATTTTTTATTATATTCTCTATATTTTCTCTCTTACTATAGAATGTTGCAAGATGCCATCATTCGACCTAACAATAAGCTTTAATATTAGTTATTATTTTAATAGTTTTTTTTAAGTTCAAGGCCTCGTTGTGTTTGGTAGTTTCTATTTTAGAATAAAAGGGTGTAAAAGTTTTTTTTTTTTTAATTTATTTTGAGTTTTATAAACACGAGTTTGCATTGTAACAAAAATAAGACTAGGGGATAATAACAGAGAAATTACGTAAACAAAGAAACGTGAAATAAAGAGAAATATATAAGAAAGGGGAAAACAATAAGGAAATAGATAAGCGGATACAACGCAAAAGCTATAAGTGAATAAGCGTAAAAAGTGAAAAAGGACGACAATGAAACGAAAATAAATAAATTAATAAAAAGATTGAAGCAGAGGACGATCGAGCGGCGTCTCAAGAGCGGACCACGTGGTCCGTCCGTTGCAATAGCAACATCCGGTCTCACTGCAAAGAAGAATTTTTCTGCAATAATTGCAGGTGGTAGAGAACGCCCCAGGTACGGATGCGAAGGTCGAGAATTTGTTTGTATGAAGTATTAGAGATGCAGAAGTTATTTATGCCATGTGGTAAACATATTCTTGGATTTTATGTATGCACGAATAGTATGTATTCATGTATGTATGTAAGTATGTATGTATATACATATATACATACATGCACACACATATATATTGTAATATATATTATATATATTATATATATATATATTTATCTTATGATATTAATAAAATTTTTAATATTAATATAGATATTGATAATAGTCTATATAATATTTGTTAAGCACCTTTTCCCTTTTTCTGGTTCTCAATTCTCAAAAGGACACGTATATTTACTGTAAAAAGATATTAATGAGTTTTTGAAAAGAGATGCATTGCTAAACATAGTTTTTTTTTCAGTCAAGTTTCCATTTTGTGATGTCAAATATTGTTTTATTTTTCAAAATTCGTTTAATAAGTGATTTTACATATCTTGAAGTTAGAATTTATATTTTCATCTAATCATAGTTATAGATATATCAAACTATCAAAGTATATATATATGTATAGTCATAAAATATAGATATTGATTTAGATACATTGAAAAGTTCATTTTTATTATTCTAAATCTCCCAAGCAAAACATCAACATGTCTTAATATCAGAGGGTGAGTGGTTTCACTTACAAATGAAAAAAAAAGAAAAATAAATTTCGTAATATGAAATTTTATATTATATACTCATATAGATATAGAAATGGTTATAGATATAGTGAAAAGTTAATTTTACCATCCTATAATCACCCAGGAGAGTATCAGGATATTAACATATTAAAAAATTTGTATTTTCTCTTCATTACAAATAGAAAAAACAGGGTTATTCTAATGATATGAAACTCTAGACCCCATAGTTATAAAATTACCTCAAATTGATACACTGGGGTTAGCCTCAGCCAGTAATTGCATGTCAGTATTTGCTAATGAGCTTAAGAAATTTACATCAATCATTTTGAAAATGGGGAAGAATATCTAGGTTATGTTTTGTGGAAACCATTGAAGGAATAGATATTCTTTATTGTAGATTATCTGTTGCAGAGGAGATACGAATAGCCAATCAAACTGCAACTTTTTTCATATCAGTTAGTAGAAATATGTTATTTTTAAACTTTATTCGTCTGTCATAAAGTACTAGACTAGATTAGGAATAAAATTAAAATTCAATCAATAAATATACATAAATGATAGAATAGTCACGGTACTATAGACTGATAAAAAAGGGTAGATTTAAACAAACTACTGACCATTTCAAGGCCTGCGGTGCATAGGTTTTCTTAAATATCTTTTTAAATATCAACTGTATCTTCTTGAAATTTTGGCCCAACATGTTTTAGGCCTCCCGCTAATGTATGGCAATATAACTAAGTATCTAAAATTATTAATAATGGCACTTTACTCTTGAACATTTCCAATTTTCTTTGCATTTGACTAAGACTTTCGGACACCGTTAGGAAAGACGGCCCGCCCACTTCTTTCTCTCCCTGTTAACAAAATATGAATGAAAGTGTACCGTACTACGATTATGATGTATAGTGTTTTACATTTTTAAATTACTCTATGGATTATTGTTTTATGTATCCAAATTAGTTTATGCAATAAAATTTATTTGTTTCATTATTTTGGGAGATTATTATGACCTCTTGGTTTATTTAGAGTATATATATACTGGAAAATATACCCGCTGAAAATTAGAGGGGCAGAAGTTACAAGCTGTTCAGGTGTGTTTATATTGTCGTCCGGCTTCCACCCGCCCATCCTGAACTCAATGCCATCGAGCAGGTATGGGCGCATATGAAGCTATATGTACGTTCATCGTTACGGCATTTCACCAGGGCAGACCTAAAGGCCAGATTGGAGGAAGCAAGGCTTGCTGTCACTAAACAGGTGTGGGAAGGAGCTGTCCAACGAAGTCAAGCTTTCGAGAACGAATACTGGCTTACTGGCAACGTCCGGCATTGCATAGATCCAATCGTTGTCAACGTCGCCAGTGATGACGAGGACGATCTGTTTTTAGACAGTGATGGGGAGTGAGCTGAAATATCCTTATACGTGTGAATATATAGTCCTGTAATTAATAAGTTTTGACATATTTATCCACCAGTTTTTTATTTTGTTTGTCTATGCTGTTTTCATGGTTACTGCAAAAATTTACTTCAAAATCTGTAAAATTTCTGTATATAATGTACATACTTTATTGGATATATATAATAAAATAATGTATATAGTGATCTTACTTTTAAATAAACTATGATCTGTTTTTTTCTTTCCATATTTATATATCCAATAATAATCTAAAGTTGCGACTACCACACCATTCTCATGGAAATAGATAAGAAAGGTACAGGATAAATAAAAACATACAAATGGCTTTATGAAAAGTCATCAGTAATAAATGGTAGTTCGTGTACATTTTAAAACGTAAAAAAAAAAAACATATGGTAGTACACTATTCCATTCATAAGTATCAGACAGAGTAAGAAAGAGAGGAGTGGGCAGCGGGCTCTTTTTCCTAACTTCTTTGGCTAAGCCAACGACAGGTGTTGTTTCTATATTTACAACTAATACTGAGGAAATGAAGTTCTCTTAAGTAAAGTGCCTTAATTATTAATTCAGGGTACTTAATTATATTGCCATATATTAGCGGAAGGTGTAAAACATGTTGTGCCAAATTTTCAGGAAGATACAGTTATTATTTGAAAAGATATTTAAGAAAACCTATGCATCGCAGGGCTTGAAATGGTCAATAGGCTTATCTAGTTTAGATACAAACAATCTACCCTGTTTCTAAGTCCACCTCGAGATAAATTGCCCTAAATTAAGGTCTATCGTATTCCACAAATCAGTTATTTGATGGGATGCCCTAATTACTTTCCCTGACATAGAAATCAGTTGAATTTTCACATTTTTACCAATTGACAGATCATATGTCTCTTAAAGGTTTGAGGCCTTTAAACCAAATCTTGAAAGATAATCAAGGAATCCCATTTGTACGTTTTTATATTGTTATTATTAATATCAATCTTCATATCTATAAAGTTCAGTGCTCGTTGGAGAAACTAGAGCTGAGGGCTCATTCTATCAACCAATTTTGTAGAAGAGAGAACTAAATCCTTTGAGGAGCTGTAAGTAAGCAGTTAGACTGAACGTTAGGACTAAAGTTTCTATATACTTATTATAGTTGAGTCTGGATATATGTCTTCATCCTATTTAGAATCAGGCGACGCTTCCTTATAGCATCAATTTTCAAATATCTTTTATTTATGATGAAATCAAGGACGGTTTTAGTCCCACTAGGCCTAGTGCTTTTCAAATGTTTTTCTTAAGATGATAACAGCATTGGTAGGCATTAATATGTATTAGTTTCAAGTATTGTATGTTTATATAGTACTGCAAAGTATTTAAATACTAAATGAGGTTCTCGTTTACTTTTATTTAGCCATTAACTTTGAAAATGTTGGGCCTAATTCATTTGTCATAGTTTACCTAGAACCACCCGTTTACAGGAACTGACGTTTTCTATAAAGTCTTTCTTAGGTGATGAATGAAAACGAGAAAGAAAAACTTGATGGCAGACTAAACTATTTGTTTCTTACCTTTTTCGCGTTAAAGGAATGATATTCTCTCTCTCTCTCTCTCTCTCTCTCTCTCTCTCTCTCTCTCTCTCTCTCTCTCTCTCTCTCTCTCTCTCTTCTTATAATATATTCATTTCAATACACTAGCTTGTCTTTCGTTAGCTTTCAGTCACGTAATTCTCTCTCTCTCTCTCTCTCTCTCTCTCTCTCTCTCTCTCTCTCTCTCCTTATAATGTATTCATTTTAATACACTAGCTTGACTTTTGTTAGCTATCAGTCACGTAATTCTCTCTCTCTCTCTCTCTCTCTCTCTCTCTCTCTCTCTCTCTCTCTCTCTCTCTCTCTCTCTCTCTCTCTGTTATCTGTAACATTTAATGCGTCAAATATCCTAATAAAATCCACCTGTCTTTGACGAACAGTCGTACCGTTCGTCACCGTAACGTTCTGGCGTTAGTAGCTAGCCCGCCACAAACCGTCCTCCCCTCCCCCACAACAACCCACCCACCCACCCCACAACACCCCTTTCTGGTATTTTTATAGACCCACTCCGTACCGAATACAGTTAACTTGACAATCATTAGTGAATTTAGGCTCGTGTTGAGTCGCGAGTCGAGCTGAACTAACGAATCAGGAGAACGAGTTATTGCTCGTCTGCAGAATTCCAGAAAAAATAAAAGTATATGGAACTAAAATTCTGCCTTTTTCGTGTTAGCCAAAGATATGTTAACATTTGCATTATTTAGACATTTAAGTAGACGATTGTCGCTTTCTGAAGTTAATTGAGAATTATTTTATAATGAAATTTGAGGTCAACTAACTAGTTATTTTTCATAAGTAGAAGAAATTTTTTTTGAAAATCTCTCTCTCCTCTCTCTCTCTCTCATCTCTCTCTCTCTCTCTCTCTCTCTCTCTCTCTCTCTCTCTGTATATATATATATATCATATATATATATTATATATATATATATATTATTATATATATACATGTTTTTATGTATATATTACATATATTTTATATACTTATATTATATATATATATATATATATATATAGATATATATATATCTATATAATATATATATATATATATATATATATATTATTTCGAAATTCTGGACAAGATTTTATCGCTGTGAAAGACTTCGTTTTATATTGTTTCATTTTAACGAGAAAAATACTTGTACCTCGGAGTTCCTCTCTCTCTCTCTCTCTCTCTCTCTCTCTCTCTCTCTCTCTCTCTCTCTCTCTCTCTCTCTCATACCATTCATCACCTTATATTTTTAATGCCCCTCCTTTTTTAAATATCTCTGAATGCGTATCCGAAAATGAATGGTTAGTTTTCTCTTGTGAGGTCGAGCGAACTGCCCATCTCAGCGTGAAGGCTCCTCATTTGAATACCATTGGTCCGGGTGTTTTCTTGCAAAACTTTTACCTCCGAAATTTCGCTGATATTCCAGGCGCTTTTATGGGGGGGATGCTTCCGTCGTGAGGTTCATAGATACATATAGTTATATGATAATGTATATATATATTATATAATAATATATATAGATATATACTAATATATTATATAGTATTATATATATAATTATTATATATATATATTATATATTATTATAGATTATATATAATATATAATTATAATATATATAATATATATATAATTACAAAACGCTTCAAAATTTTTTTAAATGCAAAAAATTAAGTTAGAAGTCTATTGTCCAATATAAATAGATACTGTTATCACCAGTATTATGATTACTATCTTTTGATACTACTTCAGCATATTGTGGATAGTCTCTAGATTGTGTATGTTACTGTCTTTATTCTGTATATTCCATGTATATGGGCCTGAACTCAAATAAAGAATATTTTATATATATATATATGTATATATAATATATATAATATATATATATATATATATATATATATATATAGATAAAACATACAAACGCTTGTATATATATCTAAAAGAGAAAAAGATAAAAACAGCGAGAAGAGAGAGAGAGAGAGAGAGAGAGAGAGAGAGAGAGAGAGAGAGAGAGAGAGACGAGAAGAGAGGAGAAGAGAGAGAGAGAGAGAGAGAGAGAGAGAGAGAGAGAGAGAGAGAGAGTTATGCCTCAGCCGTAATGTATGGTCTGGTGAAAAAATATTAACCTTGATAATTGCAGGGTTAGTCTAGTCACGAACAGGTGAGCTGGTGAGGTCAGGTCAGGTTTGGAGAGTGAAGGAATGTGAACACACTCGAGTGAGTACATTCACATACATTCACATACTGACGCACATACACATACACTTATAGTAAGAGGGAAGGCATTAGTTCATGAAGCTTGCTTATGAGGTGCTATGTGTTTTTCATTTATTTCACGTAGTCATTTTTTGTTTATTGTTAACGGTTCTATTTCTAGCTATTTATTGAATTTATTAATTTGTTTATCAGTTATTTAATTTCTTTGTAATCTTCTGAAATTGATGTATTTCCTTTTATTATTCTTTTTGAAATGGTTATAAGTCGAGTTTACAATTAGAGGTTACAGTACTTCAGGTATAGTGAAAGTGCTTCGTAATTTTCAGTCTCTCTCTCTCTCTCTCTCTCTCTCTCTCTCTCTTCTCTCTCTCTCTTTCCCCACACCCAGTAGGAAATTACTTTTGTGCAAAATACTTCATTGAAGTGAAATCAGAAACACTACAAAATCATGCCTGACTTATACAGTTGTATTGATCACAATATCGCTTCAGATTCAGTGATATTCTGTATTTTTACTAAGAATCTTCGATTGTATTCAT
>NC_061110.1:6589071-6612056 GCF_015104395.2 Macrobrachium nipponense | reverse complement strand
CAAGTCGCTCATCTGAAATGCATAGCACGCTCTTTTGTTTTCGTAGACCAGGGAAGGAAGGAGAGACGATTAACTTTTAAAAGAAAAAACATGAGTTTCAACGCTGACGATTGAGCCTTATCTGTTTGTATTGGCAAAAGTGGTTGGTTAATAGGACATAGTTAGAGATTGTCTTATCACGATGCTTTTTCAATGTAAATAAGGTCATTCAAGATGCTGGAAAAAATGGAAGGAACAATCAGGGACATAGTTAGAGATTGTCTTTATCATTCGATGCTTTTTCAATGAAATAATTTCAGTGAAGATACTGGAAAAAATGGAACAATCAAAATATACATATATACATATAATATATATATACATATATATATATATATAGTATACATATATATATATACATATATATATATATATATATATATATATATATATATGATATTGATTAGTTTAATTTACCTATTTATTGATTTATATGTACTACAATGCAGAATTAAGATCATTCAAAATACTTGGAAAAAATGGAACAATCAAATATATACATATATAAACTATATATATATATATATATATATATATATATATATATGTGTGTGTGTGTGTGTGTGTATATATATATATATATATATATATATATATATATATATATGTATGTATGTGTATATATATATATAGTGTGTGTGTGTGTGTGTGTGTGTCAGATAGATATATATATATATATATATATATATATATATATATAAATATATATATATCGTAAATAGCCACATGAAAGGTGAAGAATCAAAGACCAGGTACCAAGCGCTTTTGTGTATTGCGTACACTTCTTTGTACCCCGAAGAAGTGTACGCAATACACAAAAGCGCTTGGTACCTGGTCTTTGATTCTTCACCTTTCATGTGGCTATTTACGTACATATTTGTCACGTGCTGTTTGGTGACTTATTGCTGATAGTATATATATATATATATATATATATATATATATATATATATATATATATATAAATATTTATAATTTGTATATATGTAATATATATATATACATATATATATATTTATATATATATATATATATATATATATATATATATATATATATATATATATATATATATATATATGAATATTGATTAGTATATCATTCAAGATACTTGAAAAAATGGAAGAATCAAATATACATATATATAATATATATATATATATATATATATATATATATATATATACATATATATATATATATATATATATATTATATATATATATATCTGTGTGTGAGTGTGTGAATATTGATTAGTTCATTTATCTATTTTATTAATTCATATGCACTACAATGTAGAAATGCCTGATGAGTTAAGTGAGCCAACCATAATCAACACAAAAAAAAAGTCCCCATGAGAACTTGCATTTCAGAAGGTCCATCTCCCCATGATTGTCTGCTTGCTTTCGAGAAAAAAGAACACATTTCTGCAACATTTGAAATCCTTACCGCAGGCATCGGATACTTTTCCTCATGAATAATACCACTAAATACTCCATGGGTTATTTCATAACTAACTTGAGTTGCTGGGGTGTATTGATAAACGTAAAAAAAAAACTATTAAGATGATGCAAAGCTCGATGACATGCAAAGGATTTTTCTTGCTTAGGCCAAAGTCTGGTTAAAAAGTTGGATTTTATTTCCTTAGATCAAATTCTGATTCAAATACTGGATTTAGTTTCTCTCTCTCTCTCTCTCTCTCTCTCTCTCTCTCTCTCTCCTCATCTCTTTCTCTCTCTCTCTCTTGACTCAACGTTCTGATTAAAGTATCAGATTTGTTTTGCTCAGAACAAAATGATGGTTAAAGTACTGGATTTGTTTTGTTTTGTTTGAGAAATGCTGATTAAAAGACTGGATTTGTTTTGTTTTTCTTAGAAGAATGCGATTAAAAGACTGGAGTTGTTTTGCTCAGAACAAATGCTGATTAAAATACTGGATTTGGTTTGCTTACAAGAAATGCTGATTAAAATAAGGGATTTGTTTTACTTTGAAGAAATGATAATTAAAATACAAGATTGGTTTGCTTAGGAGAAATGCTGATTAAAATACTGGATTCATTTTGCTTATAATAAATATTGATTAAAATACTGGAATTGTTTTGCTTAAAAGAAATGTTGATTAAAATGCTGGATTTGTTTTGCTTCGAAGAAATGTTGATTAAAATACTGGATTTGTTTTGTTTAAGATAAATACTGATTTTTGCTTAAAACATTTCCTGAGAACAAATACTGATTAAAATACTTAGATGAATAACGTTTTCATTGATTGGGGAAATTTCTGTCATTAATAAAGTGTGTAACTTAAAATCGAAACGTTATATCAGTTACAAACGTTATTAAGACTTTATGAAAATTTGCATAGCCATTAACTATTAATATCCTCATCACATTGGCTTAAAACAGCCAAAAATAGAAGAGAGTAAAAGGATTTCCATTCAAACACTGTCATTACATTCTCCTTTATCAAATAGTAATTTGATGGATTTCCCAGTTGATGGATTGAGTGTGGAGATGGACTGCCAGGCTCCCAAAGTGATTAATGACAGGGGAAGGGGGATGGACAATAACAAAAAAATAAAAATACAGAGGGATGGGATCAACATTGCAAATGGTTACAGAGCGAACAGAACGAATTGGTAGGTCAGGTTTTATTGTTTCTCTTCACATTTAGTTGAATGAGGTTTCACTAAAAGTGCTGATAGTAAAAAAAAAAAGCAGGAATTTAGTGAAAAACGACAAATGAAATGCTATAAAGGACCATGTACTTTCCACCACATATCCGTGGGGAGGTTAGATATTATTGAAGAAACCTTCCGTCCATTCAAATATATAGTAAAGGTTTCTAATCTGCATGGAATCACTCATACACATTGTACTGCGTGGTATTAAATTAACTAAGTGCAGGAATTTAGTGAAAAACGACAAATAAAATGCTATAAATGACCATGTCCTTTCCACCATATATCCGTGGGGAGTATTAGATATTAATGAAGAAGCCTTCCGTCCTTTGAAATATAGTGAAAGCATCTTTTTGATCTACATGGAATCACTCTGACACATTTTGTTCAGCATTGTATTAAATTAACTGAGATCAAACATGTACGGCTTTCTTGATCAAGAGGAAGCAAGGATAGGATACCTAAGGTTAATCTGAGGCAAGATCACGAATCATTTGCTCTGAAAAACATTAAAGTTAATAATTGTTAATAGATTGAAGAAAATGAGGACAACATAGATGATGGTAAAGAGGAAGCTGTCAAAAACATCCTCATCCACAGAGAGTCGTAATACGACATACGAGTTGTTGCGTTAAATAGCGTTGATGTAAATACCAATTATTTTCTTATTTTCATAATAAAGTGAAAAGAAAAAAAAAGTATATTGCTCCTCGGAACAGCAATTATTATTTTTTCCCCAGTCGAAGTATAATGTGAAAACATACCGAGAAATGAAGACTGAATAAAAAAATGAATTATCAAGTCAATTATCAGTAATTCGAAGGAAATCGAATTCATCTCAAGTTAAAATAATTCTATTAAGATAATTGCATTGAGGGTTTGCTTAGGCGCATCTAGACTTGCTAATATTTTTTATTTTTTTTATTTCTTTAACATTTTGTTATTTCTGTCTTATAAAACTGATATGTTTAATAATAATAACATAATAATAATAATAATAATAATAATAATAATAATAATAATAATAATAATAATAATAATAATAATAAAGTCTAGGATTGATCCATATAATTAGCCTATTCTGAGGAAATAATAATAATAATAATAATATGAAGTTCTACCCCGGCCTATTTGAGATATTTGTGTTCCCTTTCCAATAATAATAATAATAATAATAATAACAATAATAAATAAGTAATAAAATAATAATAATAATGATAATAATAATAATAATAATAATAATAATAATAAAGACCATTTATCTATCTTCATGGTACCAGATCTCCACTAAGTACTGAGGCAGAAAATAATAAAAAAAATAGTCCAACTTTTATCTCCACTGTAACTGGAATCGGAGGCGATTCCTAAATTAGCGGATTCTGGAACAGCGAGCGATAATGATGAGGATTACGATGTAGGCGACTGCGTCGAGAATACTGATCTTAAGAGTCTGTGATGGATATGATGACATTATAATGATGGTGGGAATTGTCCTAATGATAGTAATTTCAGCTCCCTATAGCTTAAGTAATTTTATAGAGTGGAAGACACTTAATCATTTTTGAATTGCACTAAAAATATTCAGGTAAATTTGTGATGATAGAAAACTTAATACGTATTTATAGATATGACAGTTATAATAGATCTAAATTATGATATGAAATAGACGGGATTCTGGTTAATGTTCAATGTCACTCTACGTAGATATCACAGATAAGAAAGTTCGCATGAAAGATTGAACACTAAGTTGAAATAAACAATTTATTGAAAAAATCTAGTTTTTATGGCAATAAACTATTAAACAATGGGTAATTTATTGAGCTTAACTACCAGGGCTTTCTATTTTCCATGACGTAATTAATGTTTATTTCCTACAATCTGTTTTAATTTCCTCAATGAAAGCAAAAAAAAAATTAAAAATCAAAAATTATTTAACGTTTCTAGCATAACCATTTTTCTTTCCCGTGGGTGATATGACCAATGTTCACTCCTTCTCCTCCTCCTCCTCCTCCTCCTCCTATTCTTCTTCCTCTTCTTCTTCTTCTTCTTCTTATTCCCCGTTTCATAGCGTCTCTATCTCTGACGAATGATGGATGTCTTAAACGTGTTTGAGAATCCTTATCTCTCCTTCTCTCTTCCGTTCCTTCTCCCATTATGGCAACCATCGTCTCTCCATCTCTCTCTTCCCATCTTCATCGTGTCTTTTCCCTTCTTCTTCTTCTTCTACTTCATGTCAGAGGAAAATGATGGATGTCTCCCTTGTGCTTTGGTACCCATTCTTTCTCCTGTTTGTGTCTGAAGGAAATGATGGATGTCTTCCCCGTGCTTTGGCAGCCATTTGTGTGTCTGAAGCCACAGCCAGCCAGCCAGCCAGCCAGCCAAGCACAGCCACAGACAGACAGACAGACAGACAAGACATCCTTCCAAAGGTTCATCAGTCTCTTTGCGAAAGTGAATCGAGCGCTCGCTTGCTCGCTATAGTTCCTTCCTTCCTCTAAAAGGCAATTGCTCACTGTCAGGTATTCATGCTTCGGCTTAAGCTCTCGAGCGAGTTGTTCCTCTTCATCAAAGCCGCGATGGAATTGCCATTAGCGATCCCTTAATCGTCAAGTGGTCATGATTTATCGCGTCTTTCTTTTAGAGCGGTGGTTCTTGACCTTTTTATTACCACGCCCCCTCTGAGAATTGGTCCTTCCTTCCCTCCACGACCCAATTGCATCTATGAGTAAAATTTCCTCCCAGATTTAAACGAAAATGAAAAAAATAGGAGAAACAGTAGATATATACATATATATATATACATATATATGAAATATATATAAAAATACGTACTACATATATACATAATTTGTAATATTTTCACTTGAAAGAAAAAGGCCTTTGAAAAACAATTCGGATCTTTGTTTTTTTGCGCCGAAATACATCTTAAGAGCACCAAAGCTCAGTAGTACCTTTGAGAGAATTAAGTCTTCATCCCCACCACCGCTGTCCCTGAGAGAGTGAGAGAAGAGAGATAGAGAGAGAGAGAGAGAGGAGATAGAGAGAGAGAGGAGAGAGAGAGAGACGTCACATCATTCATAAAAAGAGAAACAATACACTTTCAGCAATCTATCATCACTTTGTGAATGGGGAGGAAGGCTTCACAACACGCAATACGCTCATTCATGAACACTCTCGTATAACCATTTGGTTCCCTGAATGGGATCGACATTCGTGTACGAGGTAATAACAGCGAACGTTATTCACCTATTATGCACTTAATCCTTCGGTGTATTGCGGTTATTTCAGGTAGGCTGCTGCTGGGCTGAGGAGTGATTTGACGATTGGGGGATTTCTCCTTCATGTTGGTTTTACGAGTGATATGACAATTAAGTATTTCTCCGCTATATTGGGTTTACGAAATTTCTGCAGGGCCTGTGCTTAGTATTCTTTTATAGAATAGCCCTCTGAATTTTTACTAAATGATGATCAACCAACAATGGCTTGAAGACCAACTGATTTGTGGTGGGGGGGTGGGGGGTTGTTGGTTAAAGACAATTTTTACCAACGTACTGATTTTGACAAAGTTGAACTAGATACAATATATGTACATATATATAATATATATATATATATATATATATATATATATGTGTGTGTGTGTGTGTGTGTGTGTGTGTGTGTGTGTGTGTGTGTGTGTGTGTATGACTAATTTTACTAACTCCTTTAATTAGGTTGGTATGTGTTTGCCCGTGTGTGTGTGGGTGTGTCATATATACCGATTCATATCATCTTACATCATACATAAATATACGCACACTCATATATATATAATATATATATATATATATATATATATATATATATACTACACTACAGGTGTGATTTAAACAACAATTACTGCCCGTTTATTACCAATTCAAAATCAACATTGAGGGGTGGTAACCGCCCCCCCTACGGCCCCAGTCGGGTATTCCTTGTCATCCAAAAAGCACTTTTTCAATTTTTTATGGAAACTTGAAGGTTTGACGAATTTTCATGACAATCTTTGTTCTGAAATATTTCTTCACCACAAAATTCCTAACTTTTACGAAGAGGTGGTCTACAAAAAAAAACATATATATTTGTGTTCTTTAAGATCCACAATAATATATCTGATGGTAAAACTTTGTATAAAACTATATGAAAGGGTTCGAAAGCTTTTATATAGTTTTTATAAAGTTTTACAACTGTCTCCATCATTACTGTGGACCTTAAAGAAACATTACTCGTGTCCCCCTGATTGATATTTATACTCATATATATTTGTACTGGGAATAAAGAATTACTACAAAATATCCTGACTATACGAAACGCTTCATTTATCTTTTCATTTATTATCATAAAATATTAATCTAAAATGGCCGTGTTCATATAAAAGTCAAGTATTTCTATTAAAAGAAAGTACTGGTGGTTATTATATTTCTTGAAGGTATTTTGAGATCATTCTCTGCTATGGAATCTCTCAGTTTATATATATATATATATATATATATATATATCTATATATATATATATATATATATATATATATATATATATATATATATATATCCGTCTCCTATGAATACCCTAGTTTTATGTAGAATAATAACTTACCAATATGGCACCTTCTTTGAGTCTGGCTGACCCCAATAACATATATCTTTTATATCTGCCCAATAAACAAGTAAAAAGTGCGCAATCGAGTTTTCTGTCTGGTGGTGGCCTCAGCCACGACCCATAAAACTCTTAGTCTTGGCCCATGAAACTCAGCCAAGGTCCTGTGGTGGCCTATGTTGGTATCTATAGCGCTGCCAAAAGTACGATTATGGCTAACTTTATTAAACAAAATAAAGACTACTTAGGCTAGAGGGCTGTAACTTGGTATGTTTGATGATTGGAGGGTGGATGATCAGCATACCAATTTGCAACCCTCTAGCCTCAGAAGTTTTGTAAGATCTGAGGGCGAACGGACAGACTAAGCCGGCGCAATAGTTTTTCTTTTACAGAACATTAAAAACGAAACACGCAAGAAATATCAAATTCTGTCTCACCTTTGTATATCAAGCAGAATGGCCAGACGTATTTCAGAAGAAATATGACAAAATATGACAAATAATACTGACATTTCGAAAAGTGAGATATGCTATGCTGTCCGGGAAAAAAGAATAAAACCTGTATCATCTCAAGGAAAAAACTAAGTGGTGATATTCTTTGGAATTTACGGCGGGGAAAAAACGGAAAAAAGGGACAATCTGACGAAATGGGAAGTCATATCCTTTTCAGAAATTGCTACAAAAAAAGGGTAGTCGGCTCCAAAATTCGTTCTAACTTATTTTATCTGGTGTTGATTTTTTCTGTTATTTTGTCCTCATGATAAATATAAAAAAAACTTATAAATGTATATACATATATATATAAGAAAGTTGTTGGGTCCGAAAGATATACGTTTAGGATAAAAAAAGACTTGACTTTAATCGAGTAATAAAAAACAGCAAAAAATAACAGAAAAATAAAAGATTTACTATAAGGTTATTGAATGAAAACGGGCGTTCCAGTCATTCTAACTTAACTATTATCTGATCCAGATTTCTGTGAATGACACAGATTAATAATTATATATATATATATATATATATATATATATATATATATATATATATATTTATATACATACACACACAAAGACAAATATATATATATATATTATATATATATATATATATATATATATGTGTGTGTGTGTGTGTGTGTGTGTGTGTGTGTGTGTACGGAGATGAACGCATGGTAACGCGTATCACAAGAATAAGTTTATGACCCACATCAGGACCAAACCCGGGTCTGGGTCTTTCAAGTGAGAGGCCAGGGCGTTAGCAATTCGACCTCGCAAGTCAAAAAAAAAAAAAAATGGAGTTCGAACTACAACGCCAATATCTCTTCGCAATGATATCTTATGGATGAGATTGGGCCCGGAATCACAGGAGCATGTTCCTGGAAAATTCGATCACGAGATTGCCCCTATATTGAAGGGTATGGGGAAGGTAATCCCTTTACCTGTATGGGGAGGGTATCTGGATCCCTCGGGTCGGCAGGTATGGAGCCTGAACGTTAATTAAAGGTAAGCTGAGCTCGTTCGTGGGTATTGCGTCACCCAGGTGAACTCACAGAAGCGAAGAGGGTAATCTAATTAATAGCGATTGCATAAGAATGGGGGGATAATTATATGGATTCAGTGATAAATTATTCTGATTACCTACACTCCTGTATGGCCAATTACATCCCTGATGTATTGGCATAATGGTGTTACTGTTATTATTCGTAGATTTTGCAAGAAGGACATATTCTTAATCACTGAATCACTCGTGTAAAAATGAAATGATTCAAATATTCTTGGAATAGTGAATCATATAGGTTAAATCGGTGTCAGGTTGATTTTCATAAAAGGAAATCACTTTTTTTTAATTCACTATATCTCTCACACAAAAATAGAAGAATTCAAGTTTTCTTAGAATAGAGAATCATATATGTTAAATGAACGTCAAGCGGATTTCTTTTAAAATCAGAAAATTAAATTTGTTCCAATATAATTCATCGAAAGTTACAGAATATTTCCATATTTCTATTTCTAGCTTGTGTTGATTAATTCCTTCCTTTTTAACTCCCAATAAACGTTCATTTATTGAACTTGGCGATTCATTTTACCGTTTCTTTACACCTGATTCAACAGTCCATTTCGAAACCTACTTAATCTTACCTTCATTTTTAACGTTTGCTGAACACCTAACTATTAATTCGTTCATTCATTTCAACATTTAACACCCACCTCAGTCACTCATTTTAACACCAAATTCTTTGCAGACTGCTCATTCGTTTTGACAATTGAAAATAATTCATTTCAACATCAAATTCACATCCAGTTCATCAGATTCAACCTACTTTCTATCGTCATCTGCCACTTTTGCAGCAAATGAAATTCCGTCTGCGATTGCTCGAACTCAAATCAAACCAAAAAAACATTGAAAAAAAGGAAAGTAACAATACAAGGCCTGACCCAGATCGGAGGCAGTGTCCTCCATTCCTTTGTTTTAAGTGGTCAAGCGGCCACGCGGACGCAAGAAATCACACACGGAAAAATAAACGACTGAAAATCAGAAAGAAATTGGCGTCCTCATGGATTATCATTACCTGATACTTACGGTTCTTCGCGTCACTTTTCGCCGGGTGAGACTCGGTTAGTTTTGAGGGGGGCTGGGGTGTTGGGGTTAAGGGGCTGCCGGTGTGGAATATAAGTAAAGACTGGGGAGGGGAGGGGGGAAAGAGGTTGTTGTCTTCTGGAAGGGAGGTCACTTGCAAGGAAGGCAGAATGAAGTTGAGAATCTGGGATACTGGAAGGAAGGTCTGGAAGATTGCGGATGGGAATCTGGAATTTTAGGAAAAAGAGCTGCAAGAATGAGGATGAGAATCTGGGATCCTGGAAGGAAGGTCTGGAAGATAGTAGTTGAGAACCTTGGATCCCAGATGGAAGGAAGGTCTGGAAGATAGTAGTTGAGAACCTTGGATCCCAGATGGAAGGAAGGTCTGGAAGATATTAGTTGAGAGCCTTGGATCCCAGATGGAAGTTCTGGAAGGTTGACGATGAGAATCTGGAATCTTAGGTGAAAGTTCTAAAAGACACTGAGGTTGACAATCTGGAATCTATGTGAAAGTTCTGGAAGATTTAGGATGAGAATCTGGAATCTTAGGAGGAAGATCTGGAAGATTATAGTTGAGAATCTTGGATCTCAGACGAAAGTTCTGGAAGACTGCAGAAGAGAATCTGGAATCATAGGAGGAAGATCTGCAAGACTGTAGTCGAGAATCTTGGATCTCAGAAGAAAGATCTAGAAGATCCAAGATGAGAATCTGGAATCTTATGAGGAGACCTGGAAAACTGAGTTTGAGGATCTACAATCTAAAATGGAAAATCTATAAGATTGGGAATTGGGCGAGGGTCCTTAGAAGCTGAATGAACACTGGAATTCTAGTTTAAAACGTTCAGACCTCTAAGCTTGTAACCGAAGTCCATTTAACAGAAAGCAGAGGTCTCCCTGATACCGATTTGAGGTTCATTCTCTAATACCTAAACCGTTGCAGCCTTTGGAGGGACTGGAAACTTTCGATTCAAGTTTAAAACATTGTTCTAGTTCTGATACCTAAACAGTTCCAGCCTTTGGAGGGACTGGAAGCTGTCGATTCAAGTTCAAAACATGATTCTGGTCACTCATTCCAGCCTTGACTGTGTGGTACTGATTTGACAGATAAAAATGTTTGTTTTCAAACTCTGAACTGCCTGAAGGTGGATTTCTTTCTTTAAAGTACAGATTGGTGCATAAAAGTATTGGGTATCAAGCTTTATATAACCAAAAGATAGATTTAGTTTCTTATTAATAAAAAAGCACATTTTTAGACCCACGTAGATTCTCGCTCGGAGAAAACTCAGAGTCAAAACATAGTCACGTGCTTGTTAGTAAGAAAACTACCTAAGAAAGACAATAAAAAAACAAAAAAACAACTGAATAATGAGAAGGCGCAGTTGTATTCTCAACCAGAGCTCGTTCAAGCTCTGCAGACGTAACGTAATCACGTTCACACGCACGTAGATTTTCGAAAAAAGCGCAGAGACATAGCAAACTCACGTATATATGTACCTTCCAGTAATGAAAACTACCACAGAAAAACGATAAAAACTAACAAAGACAAGAACCACGACCAAGCAATGAAGCCAGACGTAAGCGGACACACCAGGACGCGCGCAAATCTAATTAGAGAATGATAGGTGGCATTTGCATTCATTAACTCGACTTCCATAAGACACAAATAACTGGACCAGTTTTAACGAGGTGAAAAAACGACGCATAATTGCCTAATTACAATTCGAGGGCCATTAAAAAAGAAAAGGAGCCAATAACGTTTCAGCATGGCTCTCTCTCTCTCTCTCTCTCTCTCTCTCTCTCTCTCTCTCTCTCTCTCTCTCTCTCTTTTTTTTTATTGCTGGAAAATGAACTGAAGAAGTACCGTTCGGGGAAGGGGGCGTGTCTGGCTCGACCGGCGTCGCCGTCGCTGAGGAAAAAAAGAAAAAAAAAGAAAAAAGGAAAAAAACCACAGGTGAGAGACAGGAAGATTTCTGGCTTGAGAGAGAGAGAGAGAGAGAGAGAGACAGAGAGAGAGACAGAGAGATACTTTAACGTGACGTGAGAGAGAGAGAGAGAGAGAGAGAGAGAGAGCTACTTTAACGTGACGTGAGAGAGAGAGAGAGAGAGAGAGAGAGAGAGAGAGAGAGATGGAAGAATATCTCAATGGTGAAAGGGTACAGTGATCAGTAAGAGTAAGAGTGAGAGAGAGAGAGAGCTGAAAGAGCTGGAAAAAGAGAGTATATCGATAGTTTAAAAGGGTGCTGAATGATTAGAAGTGAGAGAGAGAGAGAGAGAGAGAGAGAGAGAGAGAGAGAGAACGAGAGGATATTTGCTATGACTCTCAAGGCATTTTCAGGAATACATATATATATGTTTTCTGTCTGGGGGTTCAGCTAAACTAGTATATATATATATATATATATATATATATATATATATATATATATATATATATATATATATATACTATATATATATATATATATATATATATATATATATATATATATATATATATATATATATATATATGATATATCATATATATATATATATATATATATGTATGTGATGTGTGTGTGTGTGTGTGTGTGTGTGTAAATTTAGACATACATAACGCCTCAGTTTGCATCACCCACAGAATTTAAAAATACTAAAATTAAATACTAGACAACTCTCTTCAAGATAATGATAACAAAATCAGATTGGCAGTATAAGTTTACGATACCAGAATAATAAACATATTTACGATAATGCTAGATTGAAATTTGTATATAAAATCAACGAAAGATATCACCATTAAAAACAGTTTTATGATAAATGCTGGATTAACATTTGTATGATACTGGTGGATGATATAAGACAATTTTTTTTTAGTAAGGAAGTACTATTATTAGAACATATGTATAACATCAATGGAATGATTTGTCGGTTTTATTAACGGTGATTAGTTATTTGTGTAAAATCAGCGAATGATTCAAGCCAATTGTCTTTAAAAATGAAGAAACAGATTAGCCTTTCAATCTGACATACAAAGAACAGTTTTATCAGGACATGATAACGGGAAACTGTCTTAAATCTCAACTGTTTCTGCCACGAACTCCGGGAAAATTCGTAACCACGAAATGTCGACGAGCAGTTGAATTAATTCTCTCTCTCTCTCTCTCTCTCTCTCTCTCTCTCTCTCTCTCTCTCTCTCCTTTTTTATTGGCCGGTAATAATTTCCTCATTCACCAACTGGCCTGGGTCACGTCAGAGCTCTCGATTCAGCGTGACGAACTTCGGGAGGGAAACTAAAAAAACAAATAAATAGTTGTGGTTTCTCGCGATTACTCTCTGCCATGGTCCAGAAATGCTTCTCTCTCTCTCTCTCTCTCTCTCTCTCTCTCTCTCTCTCGCTCCATTCTCCTCTCTCTCTCTTTCTTAAAAATTGAAATTCTCTAGCTTTATATTTATAAAAAGCATTTTTTTTATATGAAGAACATAAGTATTATCAGTCACTCTCTCTTGTTTTATGTATGTGTATAATATATATATATATATATATATATATATATATATATATATATATATATATATATATATATATATATGTATATATATATATACATATATATATATATATATATATATATATATATATATATATATATATATATAAAGGAAGCTACAAATGTCCTTTAATATCCAATTCGCTCTACCTCTGAATTAATATATTTTTCATATATTTTTAAAAAAATTTCCCTTTGGTTAACATAATGTATGGAAATATATCAATTCGTGGTAGAGCGAATTAGATATTAAAGGACATTTGTAACTCGATGTATGTATATGAATTATATATATATATATATATATATATATATATATATATATATATATATATATATATATATATATATATTTACGGGTCTTCCTGAAGGTTCTCCATACATACGAATTCAATAGCAGAACGTAACAATGAAATGCATTAAACCAACATTCCATTCCATTCCACTCCACAGGACCGCGACCAACCCTTCCCAGCGGGAGAGAAATATTCTCTTTTCATAATTTCTCAAGCACTTAATATCGCCGGGTTGGGTGCAATTGTAATTGAGAAGATTAACAGGAGGAGATTAATCGCTGCCAGAGTTCTTGAGCAAGATACCTGAGGTTATTCTTCACGTGAGAAATGAGAGAAATATCCGATAGACGATTGTTTATTATTATATTTTTTTTTTTGTACCCAATCTCTTGTCAAAGATTTCATGTAAAACCTGTGTAAGGATGTATTCAAAAGAGCTTTTACATTCATTTGGCAAATTCATATATATATATATATATATATATATATATATATATATATATATATATATATATATATATATATATATATATATATATATTTATAAACAGTATATATAGTTGGTGCATGTAAGTATACAAATAGTGGAAATGTGGAAGCACTTGACTCCTACTTGGCTATAAAAAATAACACATATTTAAAGGAACAAGAGATGGCAGTAGGATCTGTACAAAAGATAAGGAAGTCGTTGAATGTCTACTGAAGCAAAGGCGGGATTGTATGAAGAGATTGTTAAGCCAGCTCTCCAATATGGAAGTGAAGTGTTGATGTCGAGTATAAATGAAAAACAAAGTTTTGAAGCTGCTTTGATGAACGGTTTGATAACATTTGTGTTATATCGCTTCATTTTTATCATCAGAAAAGTTATTCTGCCTTTATTGATGCGTCATATATTATGATGTGCATATATTTAATTTGCTCGCCTGTATTCCTAATTGCATCTAATTCATCATTAATATAATCAAGGCTACGTACACTTGATGCTCTCAAGACATGATTTTTTTACTGATGCGTGGACAAAAGTATTGCAAAATTTTCTGTATACAATCAATTTAAACCAAAATGAATTGCTTTGTGGTCTATAATCCATAAAGAATACATCAACTTCCATTCCCACTACAAATTCTATCCACATAACCAATTAATTTATTTTTTTACTTCTTCGTTTCCCATTTAAATACATATTTCGAATCATAACTAAATAACATTACTTCGTAATGATCAATTTTGCATAATATACCGCTCTCAAACCATTCCATTTATAAATAGCTTGAAACTGGTGATACGAGAATTCCCACGGGCGCGCCATAATCAATTATGAGAGTAATATTTCCTGTTAGTTTGAAATTCAGGTCTTGCACGCATGGTTTAACCACGTGTATGAATTTGCTCATAGAGAACGGTATATCCAGCTGTCTATCTCCAAGTTAATCAGATAAAATTTCCAACGAATCATCAGTGTTGACTTTGGTGAATAAAGATATTCCGGGGAAATTCACAGGTGTGGAATCACTATTAATTTATGTATTATTCAATCATTCTTATAGATTTTATTGAGCAGAGCTAACAGTGCTATTTATTAGCCCGGTGGGAAAATGTGTCTTAAGTTTTGCCACGAGTTCAAATGTCTGTGGTTAAGTTAGTGAAGTCATGTAAAACCATTGAATCATTATTTGTTTCCCTGAGGTAATTTATTATCTTTTTTTCTTTTTTTTTAATTGCTCACTCTCAGTCTCTATGGTATTTCTATTGAATTCTTTTATACATTTTCGAAGCTCAAATGTTTTTTTCACTTCCAAAACAATCAAGCAAAACTATTGAATCCTTTCTGTTTCCCTGAGGTAATTTATTCTCTCTCTTTTTTTTTTAATTAACCACTCTCAGTCTCTATGGTATTTCTATTGAATTTCTTTATACATTTTCGAAGCGCAAATGTCTTTTCAATTCCAAAACAATCAAGCAAAACCATCAAATCCTTTTTGTTTCCCTGAGGTAATTTATTCACTTTTTGTTAATTAAGCACTCTTAGTCTCTATGGTATTTCTATTGAAATCTTTTATATATTTTCGTAGTTCAGATGGTTCACCACACCCAAAACAACCTCTTTCATTCAAAGTTTCCAATCCACTAGATTTATCAGCTTTCGTCATGTGTATGTCAATCGTTTTGGCCAACATGGAACATTTACAGTAACACCATAACGATATACCTAACAATTATCTATTGAGAAATGGACACAAGTGTGAGCCCAGGTGGAAAAAAAATTAATATTAAATTCTACCTAGACCATCAATGCAAACTCTCCTGCCATCTGTGCGTTCGAGTGTACTGTCGTTCTAGCAAATTTAATACAAAGTTCTATAGTTACGCTTCAGTCCTCTCGAAGATGTCATAAAATGACGAAAAGATCATTAATTAAAATTTGTATCCTATACTTAGCTGAGGTTCTGAGCAGTAACTTAAACTGTGTGTCAAAATAAGACGAAAGAGTCAGAATTTCTAACTTGTATATCATACTTAGCTAAGGTTCTGAGAAGTGCCTTTTAAGCTGTATGTCAATATAAGACGAGAAAGTCAGAATTTAAAACTTGTATTTCATACTTAGCTGAGGTTCTAAGCAGTTCCTTAAGCTGTATGTCAAAATATGGTGAAAAAGTCAGAATTCAAAACAGGTCTCAAATCCAGCGAAGGTTCTGAGCAGTTAGTTAAGCTGTATGTCAAAATAAGACGACGAAAAAGTCAGAATTTAAAATTTGTATTTCATATTTGCCTGAGGTGGTTGAGCAGTTTGTTAAACTGTATGTCAAAATTAGACGAAAAAGTCAGAATTTAATATTTGCATTTCATATTTGCCTGAGGTTCTGAGCAGTTTGTTAAACTGTATGTCAAAATTAGACGAAAAAGTCAGAATTTAATACATGCATTTCATATTTGCCTGAGGTTCTGAGCAGTTTGTTAAACTGTATGTCAAAATTAGACGAAAAAGTCAGAATTTAATACTTGCATTTCATATTTGCCTGAGGTTCTGAGCAGTTTGTTAAACTGTATGTCAAAATAAGACGAAAAAGTCAGAATTTAATACTTGCATTTCATATTTGCCTGAGGTTCTGAGCAGTTAGTTAAACTGTATGTCAAAATTAGACGAAAAAGTCAGAATTTGCAACCTGTATCTCATACTGAGCTGGGGTTCTGAGCAGTTACTGAACCTGCATGTTCTCGAGAGGGTGTTTTTTCACCAATGTTCCCACGTCAGTGTTATGTGAACGTGAACCTTCTGGGCGGTGGGGGAGGCGGGGCGAGTATTAGATAACTGTTATGAAGTCGGGGGTTGTTATGGCAAGGAGATATTACCTGCAGATAAGTTCCAAGTTCCTACCCCACACCCTTGGGAGTGGGGGATTACCTCACGAGGGGCCACCCCCTCCCTTCCCTAACCCTCCCTGTGTGGATGTTCAGAATGAGGAGAAATGCAGACAAATACACTCACATTGGAAGGTTATCAGATACACGCATTTTGCTGAACGGAGAGAGAGAGAGAGAGAGAGAGAGAGAGAGAGAGAGAGAGAGAGAGAGAGAGTACTGAACAAATGCACTGAAAAATTACTAGATGCACGTACTTTGATTCTTGCTTTCTGGAGAGAGAGAGAGTGAGAGAGAGAGAGAGAGAGAGAGAATTAGAAGAGTGCTGAACAAATGCACTCGCACGGAAAAATGATCGAAGACACGAACTCTAGTGGTGGATTGCCGCTCAGAAAAGAAAGACGAGAGAGAGAGAGAGAGAGAGAGAGAGAGAGAGAGAGAGAGAGAGAGAGAGAGGCTATAATACCTGTCACACTCACCTGGACTTGACGGAATTGGGATTAGAATCGTGAACTTTATACTCGTCGATTTCGATCTCGCTCGACACTTTTGGACCGCTGTTGACCGTCATGGCTGCCGCGGGCGTTTCTTTCGTACGCGCGCACTCGCACGCACGCACACACGCCTTTCAAAAAAAAAAAAAAAAAAAAAAAAAAAAAACACTTTCCGCGCTACCAACAGCGGTTCACATGGCCCAGCGGTATTACTCCGGTATGGCGGCTGGAGGAAGTTCGGTAGCGTCCATAGGCTTCAGCCGACGGCTGACGCAGCGAGCATTCTGACGTTACGACGCTAATTCGTCAACGTTGAATGAACTTGACGACGTCACTTTCCGTTATGCCTCATTGTTACGGGGATAGCTTTCTGTTCTGGCGCTGTCAATTGGTTATTATTTCGTTCCGGGGCGTTTTCATGGCCAATCAATATATATATTTTTTTTTCAATTTTTCATTTTTTTTATCAAATATCGACACCTGTAATACGTATGATTCAATTATATATATATTTTTCAATTTTTCATTTTTTCAGTATCGAGACCTGTAATGTGTATGATTCAATATATATGTATATATCTTTATTTCAACTTTTCATTTTTTATCACTTATCGAGACCTGTAATGCGTATGATTAAATTATATGAATATCACCTTTTTTCATTTGTTTTTATTTATATCAAATCCTTAACACGCTTGGTTCAATTATATAAGTATCAGTTTTCATTTTCTTATTGATTATATCAAATGCTTAACACGCCTGATTCAATTATATAAATATCACTTTTTCATTTTTTCTATTTATTATCAAATACTTAACACGCTTGATTCAATTATATAAATATCACTTTTCATTTTTGTATTATCAAAACCTGTAACGTTCATGATTTAATTACATCAATATCACATTTTCATTTTTCATTAAATTATCAAGAGCTGTTACATGTATGGTTTAATTACATAAACATCATTTTATTTTTATTTTTTATCCATTATCAAAACCTGTAGCACGTATGATTTAATTGTATAAAATCATTCTTTTTATCGGTTATCAAGATGTGTAACACGCATGATTTGATTGCATAAATATTAATTGGTCATTTTTTTATCAATTATCAAGACCTGTGACGTGTATGATTTAATCAGAGAAATAAATATTTTTCCACTGATAGATTTACAAACTCCGATCAAAATCTCCCATCCATAAAAACTCATAAATCAAAATGAACATAATAATACGATTATTAAAGAAATATTATGATTTAATTATATAAATCACTAATGAATTTTTCATTGATAAACTCATAAGCCCTCCCTTCAAAATCTAGAATTTTAAAAAGATCATATAACAAATTAAGTTTAATAATATCAATATTGAAGAAATATCATAATAATATTCACTAACCACGAGGTAATATAAAGCGATATTGAATTATCGGGACGAACAATTTCGAAATATTCACATAACAATATAGTAGTGATGATTATATATTGTTAAAAGTTTTCTTTTTGTTAAAACTTACCAATTATTATTAGAAAGAATCCATGGAGACTTTTGTACATACCGGTTTAATTTTTTTTTATATATTAGAGGATAAACATACGCTAAGTAAGCATCCTTTAGAAACCTGACTTATAATGTTATTTATCAAAGACAAAAGCAACAACTATCAAGATAGTGGATTGTGATTTGAGGTTGTGCAATTCGGGTGGTTTAACGCCATAAGCAGTGATTTCCCAGCGCTACAGTAATCTAAAAGTGAACCGCTAGAACCTGCTGACGAGTTGGGGTGAGTCCAAACTCTTAAAACATTTGTCTCTAACACATTTCGGCAACTTCTCGCAAACACATCACACACAGGTTGATAAGTGCAGAACGAATCTTTGGTTACTGCTAGATAATCGTATGAGGTTCTGGTTAGGACTGCTAATGTGTCGTTAACTTGTATGCGACTTGTTTGGTATATGTATGAGATAAGTTGACAACGTATGTAAGTCAACAATTACAAGTGGAAAATGAATATTATTAAATTACTGCTCGACAATCGTATGAAGTGTTGGTTAGGACTGCTAGTGAGTCGTTAACTTGTATGCAACTTTCTGGTGATATGTGTGAGATAAGTTGACAACGTATGTAATTCAACAATCACAAGTGGAAAATTAATATTTTAAACTGCTGCTCGACAATCAGATGAGTCGCCAATATGTATGAGACCTCTTAGCGATACGTATGCGATAAGTTACCAGCTTGTTTCCATACCATGATTTAATGTTTTATGGATGTACCCTTCATTGATAACCACCGAGGTCAGGTAGTGTCAGACCCGAGTGGTTTCCAAATAGCAGAATGTGAGAAACATATTCAGTAACATTTGCACAGGAAATTATAACCCAGGTGCACAAATTGAAAGAGATCTTATTAACATGTATAATGAACAGGAAATTCGACTCGAGGTAACATCCGGAGCATCATTATTGAGGGATGTAAGATACAGATGATGTTTCCCAGATAAAGAAGTAGAAGAAGAGGTAATAATGAAAGGAAAGAGGTTAAAATGTTAAAGCCTCCATAAAATATAAAGATGAATGAAACTAAGTTCATAATGGTGATGATTAATATCACTTCTATCGAAAATGAAAATGATAATAATAATAATATAATAATAATAATAATAATAATAATAATAATAATAATAATAATAATAATAATAACACGATCCCAAGATCCCTGAAAAAGAATCTAGAAAAAGTAGAGGCTGAAGTAGCTCCAGGACTCATGCAGAAGAGTGTGATCCTAGAAACGGCGCACATAGTAAGAAAAGTGATGGACTCCTAAGGAGGCAGGATGCAACCCGGAACCCAACACTATAAATACCACCCAGTCGAATTGGAGGACTGTGATAGAGCAAATATAATAATAACAATAATAATAATAATAATATAATAATAATAATAATAATAATATAGAAAAAGAAACCCACAAAATTGCTGAGTATAACTTGTTTAATTGTAAGTGTTTACATAGTTGAGTAAAATACTATGTCAATACTTACCAGTAAACAAGTTATACTCAGTAATTTTGTGGGTTTCTTTTTCCATCTTCAGATGAAAACTGAAAGAAGTTTTTGTTTGGTTCAATAATAATAATAATAATAATAATAATAATAATAATAATAATAATAATAACAATAATAATGCCTGGTTCTCAAAAGACATTTTTTCCTTTAATTACTTAACTACCTAAAGCACATATATATTAAGTGAAAACTCTGTGATTGATAATAACTAATAACGAAATCCTTGGCACTGATACTTGCCATGAAAATATCTGGCAATATTGAATTTACTCATGAAGAAAATTTCCAAGTAACAGATTATGAAAATAGTTGGAGGTGGGTCGACAGTACAGCAGATATGAACGATAGGGACGATCACGCGACGCTTGTTTGCAATGCAGATCAATCAATCAATCAGTCAGTGATTGGTGGAATGGAATGGGGCACAATGAGGCCAAAGGCCAAACGCTGGGACTTGTGATAGGTCATTCAGCGCTGAAACGGTAGTTAAGAGTACAAAGGGTTGAAAGGTGTAACAGGAGGAAAACCTCTTATTTTGCATTTGTCAGGAAAGGGTCGAGGAAAGTAAGAGGGTTTTGGAAGAAGGAGAATATGAACGGAGGTAAAGTAAAAGAAATGAAAAAGTAAAGCTAGGGGCGCTGCAAAGAACCTAAGTAATGCGCACAGTGGACCTTGTGAGGTGCACTGACGCCCCCCTACCACCCCCTACAAAGTCAAATATTGGTGGCCACCTGCATCTGTGGTGGATGACAGCCCATTGCAAATCTCCACTTCGTCTGGGAAACCTCCTTGTCGAGATTCTCTCGGGAAACTGGAAGCTGCAAGATGATTGACTATAAAAAAAAGCGAAAGCCTATAAATCTCTTTTACGGCTGACTTCCGAAGGCATTCTATAACGGCCTGCGTGGTCGAGAGTCTTAAATTCCTCCCCGTGATCATAAGAAGTCGGAAGGTGCCTTGAAAACCGAGCACTTCGGTTCCTCAGTTACGGCTCTGGACTGCGATGCATAACTGAGGAGATCGCTGTCATAACTGTAATATGATATTCTGGTTGATTGAAGTGGATGAGGAGGATGATATATCGAAGAATGGAGGATTACAGAATGTTCGGATGAGGTGGATCCTTGAATTTTGCGATAGATTACGTACATTTTCTTAGCTTGTATTGAAATAACGGTAAGATACGAAAGTCAAAAGTGAAAAATAAAAATTCACTTGACTAAGATACCTTTAATACGTCGTCTTTATGATTAGCATATATATATATATATATATATATTATATATATATATATATATATATATATGTATATGTATATATATATATATATATGTATATATATATATATATATATATATACATATATATATATATATATATATATATATATATATATATATATAATATGAAAACTTGGGCCATAAAGAGCTGTTCGTCGTAAGTTCAAAAACAGCGACGCCATCGCAGACCTCAGTTTCAGAATGAAGTCACGTTAGGATGACAAGGAGACCTTAAAGGGTGGGTGGAGTTGGTTAGGGGGAGGTTTAAAAGAGGATTGATGGGGGGGAGGGGTTAAAAGGATCATAAACCTTAAGAATGTAGAGGATTACACGAGACAGCACGAACAGGGCAAGCTAGGGACAGCACGAACGTGAGTCATGACGCTGCATGACGAAACTGCGACGAAGGTCACGATGAATATCGTAACGGTTGACTACGCGAAATGACGCAAGCATTACGCTCTAGCTAGCGATGAGCGCCTCGTCTCTACGAGGAATATATGAATAAACTTTGCATCCGTAAACGGCTCGCGAGGGACTGATTGTACGCCGGGAGTTTGATGAGACAGGTATGATAATATGTTTTTCATTCCAGGTCCTTAAACTCTGGATTGGAGACATTTCTGACGGAGAGAGATTCGTTATTCAAGTTTTGCCTCTAATGAGACGAAGCGTAATCAAAGTAATCGCATTTCCAGTTACTAAGTATAATCACTCCAAGAACCATGGATATATTGGTTAAAATTACGATGAATTGTACCAAGGACCTTAAGTAAATCATATTTTTCTTGAGGTAGACTCATTATTCACACATAATTACAATTACATTAAGTATAATCAAAGGGAAAAAACATTTCCAAGTAAGCATATTTGTGCAAAGACACGGCTTACATCTATATCTGAGACAAGAGCAAAATTTAAATGATTAGCACAAAATGCTTCAGGTACCTTCATTCAATAAGACAGGTCAGAATTACGATGAATTCTAACCAGAACTTAAAAGCAAATCACATTATTCCTCACATATACTTTCTTCACGA
>NC_061110.1:6563694-6581071 GCF_015104395.2 Macrobrachium nipponense | reverse complement strand
GATTGTATTCATGTTATGTAAATACATTTATAAGTAAATCAATTAGCTAAATAATTGATAAATTATGTACCATATGTAATATACATTTTAAATGAATGATCCGACCTACAGCTTACTCAAGATGCGTGTGAGATTGTCCCCTCATGCATAAGTTGTAAACATGATATTCCTAACTTTTGGTGAAATAAACGTGCTAAAATCTACGGTCAAATAGAGCCTTGTTTTACCAACGAAAATTAAAATAAATATGCTATATTTTATTAGAAATAATTTTCCAGTACTGTTCAACATGCACGTTATTCATTTTTTACATTTTCAGTCTAATAAATAAATCATGAATATCCTATTCTAACATTCCTGTATCTTTAACTCAATGCTAAACACCTTTTTCAGACCTTTTAAAAAGGCTCTTTCATAGACCTTTCCTACCCTCCCCAAAACAACAACAAAATAGGTTTGTGTACTCCCCGAAGTTAACTTACTCCCCTGAGTAAGCGAAAATACATTTCCCAAGATCAAGGTATACCTACTTTACCCCTTTGATAGATCGTTTCTGAATGGAGAACACGAATTAACATCCACGATCCTGCCATATACGTGCTGTAGCTTTGCCAAGCCGGAAATAATTGCTCATCGCAACTCCCAGCAGCCTCTTCCCAGAAAAGAATGAATGACAGGTGGCATCATTTGAATCAGAATGAATGTGTAGAATGCATAACTGGTCAAAGTGGAGAGGGACTGCTTTTTTTTTTTTATACCTGTTTTGTATGCACGGTTGATGGATGAGCATTGCATGAATATTTGGAATATCCTCACTGCATACCGTGCTGTGTTACGCCCACTGGGCTGCCAAACGTAAGATATCCTCAGTTTCCTAGTTGTGTGTTGTTTTGATTTGGTTCCCCCCCACTGCCAGACGCGTGATGTTATTCTTCTTCTCGTTTTTATGTACTGTCTGAGTCTTGCTCCGAGTTCGTGTTGGCTCCGAGACATTTTGAGGATTATTTCTACGTCTGCGTACGTGTCTGCCAAGCGTAGGATTTGATTCAGGAACTCGCAGGCTGTATTGGAGCCGTGTGGAAGCGCGGTGGCGGCTGGCTGGGGTAGGATTGGGGTTGGAGGAGGCGCAAGGCGTAATGGCTCGTTGAAGTCTCTCGCAGTCAGTCCAGAGGTGACCTCACAAACGCCATTTCGTGCGCGCGACGGCTTCAACTGGGAGCCGTTCTCTCCGAGTCACGCTCCTGGAAGAGTACTCGCGCGCTCTCCCTCCTTATTTATGAAGTTCTTATTTGAACGGTTTATCTATTCGTTTTTATTGTACATCGAATGGTGTGACGGCACACCGATAAATCGTCGGGAATGTGGTGATAATGCTGATAAAATGATAAAGCTGAATGTTTGTTTTGTGGGGGAATATTAAAAAAGAAAGAAAGAAAAAAAAAAGCAGAGCAGACAAGATACACAGAATACCAGCATAATCATCTGTCTGTTTATTTCTGTGTGTGTGATGGCACAAATGTATCGACCGGAAATTAGTGAATTTATATTTATGTGAAAATCCACGACAATCCCAGAAAAAAAAAATGAAATTGAGATAATAGTAGGTAAAAAGAAAATATATAGATGAAATTAACAGATAACACCGGTATCCCAACAGGACGTATTCTCTGTGTTGTATAAATGTTTTCGTAAACAAATGGAGGAGAATATGAATTGAAAAACAAGAGATTCGTGGAGAAGTGAATGATTGATAAATTAAGTTTGTGTTCTTTTTTTTTTATTTGGTTACAGTCTGAGAAATATTATATGAACGTATATGACGTGTATATATATGTATGTATATATGGTATGTATATATATATATATATATATATATATATATCATATAATATCTATATATATATATATATACGCATTAAGCTAAAATGTCCTTTAATATCCAATTCGCTCTACCTCTGAATGAATATATTTTTATATATGTAACCACTGTAGAGCGAATAGATATTATTAAAGGACATTTGTAGCTTAATGCGAATATATGAATCACGGTAATGTGATATGACTCATATCAAATTACACTTAGGCAGTTCCAGTAACTCATAATAAAACTGAGGAATATAGATCCTTATTCAGAACAGCTGGAACAAGACTTCTTAAAAACCACAATAAAGAAAGATTAAACAAATGACAAGTTTAGAATTGATTGCAAGTCTACGTAGTGGCCTTGGATGGCCTGGATGCAGAAGTTGTTGATCTGCGTTTGGGAAAACTTTGATATATTATGCAAGAGGGTTCAGAGGACGAGGGTGACAGAGATTTAAATACTAACGAAGACCTGGGATGGGAAATTTGACGGAGGTTGGGTTTGTTGGAGATGGAAAGTCAGTTGATTTAGACCAAATTGGGAGTAGAAGAAAACGAGGCACCACAGAATGGAAGTTAAAACTATACACACACACACACACACAACACACACCACACTCACACACCACACACACACACACACACATATATATTATATATATATATATATATATATATATATATATATATATCTATAATATATATATATATATATCAGTAGAGGGATCCACAGTAACATTCTTGTTTTTCAAAACGAAATATATTGCAAAAATATTTACAATGCTTAGAGCTTCCGTCCATCCTTCTGTGGACTTTTTTTTTTTTTTTAGTTAGTGATCAAGTCCACAGTAGGATGGAGGGAAGCTCTAAGCATTGTTAATATTTCTAAAAAATGTGTTTCGTCTCGAAAAACAAGACTATTACTGTGACCTTCTACTGATTACTTAGAAGCACATTACGGTGTTTTTTATATTGCATAAACTGATTATATATATATATATATATATATATATATATATATATATATATATATATATATATATATATATAAATATATATATATATATATATATATATATATATATATATATATACTATATATATATATATATATATATCTATATATATATTTATATATATATATATATATATATATATATATATATATATATATATATATATATAATATTTCATATATGGACAGCTTATATATTGTAAATAAATAATTGATAGTTTCCTCTATATAACGTCAGTGTCCGTAAAACAGCTTTTCCTGTCTTTTATTTTTTTTTTTTTTTAGCAAAAACACCACTTTCGGCTTTCCACTCTAGTGCTGAAAAGGTCAGAATTGTAAAAGAGAAATCTGTATTACAGTTCTTTTCCCTCGATGCATCTACTTTTTTTTGTGTATACCGCTGTGATGGATGTACACATACACACACTTTGTTATGTATATATATATATATATATATATATATATATAAAAAATATATATATATATGTATGTATATATATATATATATATATATATTATATATGTATATATATATATATATATATATATATAGAATATATATATATATATATATATATATATCACCTCTGTGAGTATGTGCTTGTGTGTTCGTATATGCGTGGGTGGCATGTGTATAAACGCTTCTCAGCTTCAACGAGCTTTGACTAAGAAATTGCAACGCCAGACAGATACAAATTCTTACATAGCTTCCTCACACGTGAAACATATATCGCCCTGTCAAAACCCATAATGTCCTTTTCGTATCAAACCTTCTTAATGAAAACTCACCTCTCTCTCTCTCTCTCTCTCTCTCTCTCTCTTTCTCCCTCTCTCTCTCTCTCTCTTTCTTCTCTCTCTCTCTCTCTCTCGCGGAGACAAACTTCCATCTTACACCTCATCATCCATTCAAATCATCCAATCTCGTCCGTCCTTCGCCCTTTAATTGGCCGCTCTCTATGTGGCAAGATCATTTCATTGTTCTGTTTGAACTTCTTCTCTTTACAATGGGAGAGAAAGAGAGAGAGAGAAAAAAAGTGGAAAGTGAAAACGGGAAGAAATAGCTCTGTTATTATTACTACATTGTTCTATTTAATTTCCTGCTTGCGTGAAATCTGAGAGAGAGAGAGAGAGAGAGAGACCTTACCTTAGACCTTACCAGTTCGTTCGGGTTTGCCCCAGGTCCCTCAGTGTGAGGCGCCTCTAATGTCTACCAGAGAGTTGCTAGTACATCTTCCGGTATATTTTGCATCTTCCATCTTGGATGGTCTGGGATGCAGTTTAGATATTTGTCGAGCTTATTCTTAAACACATCTACGCTCACTCCTGATATATTCCTCAGATGAGCTGGCAACGCATTGAATAGACGCTTGCATTATCGATGCTGGTGCGTAGTGGATTAATGTCCTGTGTGCTTTCCTTATTTTTCCTGGTATAGTTTTGGGCACTATTTATCTACCTCTGCTTGCTCTTTCTGATATTTTTAGTTCCATGATATTTTCTGTTATTCCTTCTATCTGTTTCCATGCCTGAATTATCATGTAGCGTTCTCTTCTCCTTTCTAGACTATATAATTTTAAGGATTGTAGTCTTTCCCAGTAGTCTAGGTCCTTAACTTCTTCTATTCTAGCTGTAAAGGACCTTTGTACACTCTATGTGCAATATATCCTTTTGATAGTGTGGGTACCATATCATATTGCAATATTCAAGTGGGACTACGAACATATATAAAGCATAATCATGTGTCAGCTTTTCTTGTTTGAAGTGCCGTAACAACATTCCCATTTTTGCTTACATTTTGCCAACAGAATTGCTATTTGATCATTGCATAACATGTTCTATTCATCATCACACCAAGGTCTTTAACTGCTTCCTTATTTGTGATTGTCTCATTATTAGGTCCCCTATATGCATATAGCTTTCCTTCTCTGTCTCCATAATTATTGATTCAAATTTATCAGAGTTAAATACCATCCTATTTACCTCTGCCCAATCATATACTTTGTAAGGTCTCTTTGTAGAGCGTTCCTATCTTCATCACAAGTAATTTCTTACTTATTCTTGTGTCATCAGCGAAACTATCACTACCGAATCCTTAACATTACTGTCTATGTCTTCAATCATAATAACAAACAATATTGCAGCTAGCACCGTACCTTGTGGCACACCGGATATTACCTTGGTTTCATCCGATTTCTCATCGTTTGCAATAACTATCTGTTTTCTGTTGTGTAAAAATTCTTTTAACCATCTTCCTACTTTATCTACGATATTGTTTTTTGTTTTCTAATTTTCTTTGCTAATATATTATGGTCTACTTTGTCAAAAGCTTTTGCAAAGTCTAGATAAACCACATCTGTTCATTTCCGCTTTTCATATTTTTGAATATGTTCTCACGGTGGACTAACAGTTGGGTTTGTGTACTTTTTCCGGGTACGAAACCGTGTTGTCTTTATTAAACAAATTATTTTTTATTAAATTGTTTCATAATATTTTTCTTCATTACCATTTCATACACTTTCATAATATGTGATGTTAGACTCACAGGCCTATAATTACTTGCCTCTAGTCTTGATCCACTTTTGAAAGTAGGGGTGATATATGCTAATTTGTGCTCATCATAAATCTTGCCTGTATCTACACTTTGTCTTCTAATAATATTGCAAGTGGCTTTGCGATAGAATGAAACTACTTCTTTAACAAAATAGCAGGGACTCCATCCGGCCCTGCAGCAGCTCCATTTTTTAATTTCATTAATTGCCTGCACAATATCAGCTTCATAATTTCTATGTCAGCTAAATATTCACTATTTTTTCCCTTCCCTTACTTCTATATCATTATCTTCATTATCTATTCTAGGGTGAATTCTCTACTTATATCGTTCTGCCAGTACCCCCTGTTGCAAATTTCCTTTTTTTGTTTATTCGTTTATCTCCCTTCAATTCTCAGAGGGCCTAGTTTCTATTCTTCTTTTATTCATCTTCTTCGCATATGAGTATAATAGTTTGGGTGTTTTTTTGCTTGATATTTAATAGAGAGAGAGAGAGAGAAGGAATTATTCTGGTATTCTGAAAGAGAGTGAGAGAGAGAGAGAGAGAGAGAGAGAGAGAGAGAGAGAGTTATTATGATGTTCTGTTAAAGAGAGAGAGAGAGAGAGAGAGAGAGGAGAGAGAGAGAGAGAGAGAGCGATTGAATTTATTATTATATTCTGTGATGGAGAGAGAGAGAGAGATAGAGAGAGAGAGAGAAGGAATTATTATGGTATTCTGAGAGAGAGAATAAGAGAGAGAGAGAGAGTTATTATGATTATCCGTTAAAGAGAGAGAGAGAGTTATTATGATTATCCGTTAAAGAGAGAGAGAGTGGTGAGAGAGAGAGAGAGAGGAGAGAGAGAGAGAAGAGAGAATTATGATATTGTGTGTGTGGTTGTTGTGTGTGTGTGTGTGTGTGTGTGTGTGTGTGAGTGTGTGAGAGAGAGAGAGAGAGAGAGAGAGAGAGAGAGCTTTTTTATTTCTACTAACTGCAATAGCTCCGGTTTCAACCTAGACAGTTGATCTTTCATTCTTGATATCTCAATTATCACAATTATTATAACCTAAATTACTGTAGATTATCATTTGCATAGAAAATATGATACAGCTAATATTACATTTTTAATTATTATCGTTACTATTTCTATGGTAACTAATAGTTGACCATTGTTATCACAATTATTAGAACTTCAATTATGGTTATTCTTATTTTTGTGGAGAATAATATTAAACCGTTTTTATTATAATTCAAATAAAAAGTGTTAATATCTTTATGGTAAATAGCAGTATATTTACTACAATTGTTTTTAGAAGTTCAGATATCTATTTTATCATTGCTCCAACAGATGAATTTCAACCATTATTATAACTTCAAATTATCATTGTTACTATTGTTATTATGGTAAAGAAAGAAGAAAAAACAATACTGTCATTAAAACTGACGAATTTCATTCATCTATTGTGACGTTTATCCTTAATCCTTAATTCATTTCTTTATTCACCTTTACTCATCTTCATATCCGTCATTGTCTTCTAAATCCGTTGCATTCTTCTCCATTTCCTATTTGATGAAGCTTACAAAAACCTAATTATGAAATGGAATGTTAAACTGCCTTTTTATTCATTGAGAGTTTTCTGGGGATCTGAGGGGGGGGGGGGGGGTGCGGGTGTGGGTAGTGGGGAAGAGAGAGAGAGAGAGAGAGAGAGAGGAGAGAGAGAGAGAGACTCATGTGAATGAATGTACCGAATAGTTGCAAACTCACCTTCGCGCCATATCGGTCCCTCCATAATAACTACTTCCTTATCGAATGGAATATCTCACTGTGCGTATTTGCATCTCTCCTTTTATGCGGTTTGTGTTCGGATAACAAACATTACGAGGAGTATTTTGCCCGTACGTTATACGCAAAACAAAAAATAGATTGGAGAACAGAGATGCCCATGTCTCTAGGGGGCATTTGGGCACACAGCCGTTTTCCGTTTTGTTGTTTGGTATTGAACGAAGGTGATTTGTTGTTGTCAATTCGTTCTTTATATGTATGTGTATTTTTTCTCAAAGGTCACATGAATTGCTACTGTTCATTTTTGCTTTATTTTCTCTACTAGTCATCGGTTTAGCTCTCTCTCTCTCTCTCTCTCTCTCTCTCTCTCTCTCTCTCTCATACTTCCGTCTGCTTTTTATGTTAACATAAACACTTCATCTTTCAATCACTGTCGAAACTCATTTGGTATATATGTATATACTATACATAAATACATACATATATATATATATATATATATATATCTATATATATATATATATATTATAGTATATATATATATATATATATATATATATATATATATATATATCATATATATATATATATATATATATATATATACTATATATATATATAGATGTATATATATATATATATACATACACACACACACACACACACACACACACACACACACACACACATATATATATATATGTATATATATGATATATATATTCTATAATAATATATATATATATATAAATAAATATATATGTATAAAATACATTAAAACGTAATTTTTATTGCACGTTGTTAATATTTCGTGAATCTTTCAATAGGTTTAGTGAAGAATATATCTTTAAATACCGCAATGATAATAATAAATAATAATAATAATAATAATAATAATAATAATAATAATATAATAATAATAATAATAATAATAATCAATGATTTTTAAAAGTCAATAACATTAATGACTGTAGAGTTAATGATGATGAAAACCAAAATATGTTACAATAATAATATAATAACAATAATAATACCTTTCCCACCTTGAATTAAAAAAAAACCTTGAAGACCCTCGGCTCGAAGACATTTTGGAATCACAGTTCTCCAAGCAGCATCTTTCAGGATCAGATCTTGAGCCCCCAAGTTCCTGACCTCTGAAGGTTGAGGAGAGTAATTTCCCCGTGATGAGCTGCTCGTTTTTGTTCCTTCCCATCCCATCTGGCTAGAGAGAGAGAGAGAGAGAGAGAGAGAGAGAGAGAGAGTAGAGAGAGAGAGAGAGAATGGAATAAACACCATTAGAATTATCCCGAGGGTGGGAATAATTGAACAGCGCAAGTTGTTGACTGGCTTTCATTGCCAGCCAGTTCTCCCGAGATGTTTTTGCACACGAGAGAGAGAGAGAGAGGAGATGAGAGAGAGAGAGAGCGAGAGAGAACTGTCACGAAAGTTTTTTACCCAAGAGGCAGATTGGTTGGTCGTGAAAATATGGATTGGGAAGATATGATTATTGTGGAGAGAGAGAGAGAGAGAGATGAGAGATTTGAGAGAGAGATAGAGAGAGAGAGAGAGAGAGAGAGAGAGAAGACGAAAACGTTTGCCACGAGAGGAATGCACGATCCGAGTGGTATTTTGGAAGTCTGGCTCCAGCTTTTGTCAAGGTCACCCCTGGGGGGACGTGAAGGACATCCGTAGGATCTTCACAGACAGCGAAGGTTTTTTTTCCCAAGGACTCGCCAGGACTTGCCCATCCTGTCAGTAATCCCCCATTTTTTTTAAAGGTCACGAGGTGTCAAGGTGGACCCGTATCCTGTAGGACTCCTTGATTGGGATTTTGATCTGCGAATGGATACAAGGACATACGCAGCCAGATTTGCGTATGAATGAGTTTAGACATCAGCTTCATTATCATCGTACAAGATGAATTTGCTAATATGAACGTTAGTTCATAAATAGTAATGGATAGTTAAAATACAGTAAATTTTAAAACTTTGTCTGTAAAAGAAAAAAATATTCCAGAAAAATCTATATTAAGATTAATCAGTTTATATAATGCACAATGCATCACCTGTATTTATACGCAATGACAGCATATTAAATGCTCACCACACACACGTGCTTTATACGTATTCTAATCACGCTTTTAATCGTGTAATACGTTTTGCATGAAGAAATGAATGTGAATAACGATTGGAATTAGTGACTGAAAACTGAGTTATATTACAAAATATTATTTCCTAAAATTTCATGATTTTCTAAGTTTTTTGTTTGATAATTTAGTTTGTTTAGTTTGATTAATCGCACGTCGGAAGAAAAGTATATGTGAGGAATAATGTGATTTGCTTTTAAGTTCTGGTTAGAATTCATCGTAATTCTGACCTGTCTATTGAATGAAGGTACCTGAAGCATTTTGTGCTAATCATTTAAATTTTGCTCTTGTCTCAGATATAGATGTAAGCCGTGTCTTTGCACAAATATGCTTACTTGGAAATGTTTTTCCTTTGATTATACTTAATGTAATTGTAATTATGTGTGAATAATGAGTCTACCTCAAGAAAAAATATGATTTACTTAAGGTCCTTGGTACAATTCACCGTAATTTTAACCAATATATCCACGGTTCTTGGAGTGATTATACTTAGTAACTGGAAATGTGATTACTTTGATTACAATTCGTCTCATTAGAGGTAAAACTTGAATAACGAATCTCTCTCGTCAGAAATGTCTCCAATCCAGAGTTTAAGGACCTGGAATGAAAAACATATTATCATACCTGTCTCATCTCCCGGCGTACAATCAGTCCCTCGCGAGCCGTTTACGGATGCAAAGTTTATTCATATATTCCTCGTAGAGACGAGGCGCTCATCGCTAGCTAGAGCGTAATGCTTGCGTCATTTCGCGTAGTCAACCGTTACGATATTCATCGTGACCTTCGTCGCAGTTTCGTCATGCAGCGTCCATGACTCACGTTCGTCTGTCTCGCTGCCAGTTCGTCTGTCTCGTGTAATCCTCTTCATTCTTAAGGTTTATGATCCTTTTAACCCCTCCCCCCCCAACAATCCTCTTTTAACCTCCCCCTAACCAACCCCCTTCCCACCCCTTAAGGTCTCCTTGTCATCCTAACGTGACTTTATACTGAAACTGAGGTCTGCGATGGCGTCGCTGTTTTGAACTTAAGACGAACAGATCTTCATGGCCCCAAGTTTTCATATTATATATATATATATATATATATATATATAATATATACTATATATATATATATATCTATATATTATATATATAATGATATATTCATATTATATAGATATATATATATATATAATATATATATATTATATATATATATATATAATATATATATACATATATTGATTTATAAAGACGACGTATTAAAGATATCTTAGTCAAGTGAATTTTTATTTTTCACTTTTGACTTTCGTATCTTACCGTTATTTCAATACAAGCTAAGAAAATGTACGTAATCTATCGCAAAATTCAAGGATCCACCTCATCCGAACATTCTGTATTCCTCCATTCTTCGATATATCATCCTCCTCATCCACTTCAGTCAACCAGAATATCATATTACAGTTATGACAGCGATCTCCTCAGTTATGCATCGCAGTCCAGAGCCGTAACTGAGGAACCGAAGTGCTCGGTTTTCAAGGCACCTTCCGACTTCTTATGATCACGGGAGGAAGAATTTAAGACTCTCGACACGCAGGCCGTTATAGAATGCCTTCGGAAGTCAGCCGTAAAAGAGATTTATAGGCTTTCGCTTATAGTTCAATCATCTTGCAGCTTCAGTTTTTCCGAGAGAATCGCGAAAAGGAGGTTTCCAGACGAAGTGGGAGATTTGTTGCAATGGGCTGTCATCCACCACAGATGCAGGTGGCCACCAATATTTGACTTTGTAGGGGGTGGTAGGTGGTCGTCAGTGCACCTCACAAGGTCCACTATGCGCATTACTTAAAGTTCTTTGCAGCGCCCCTAGCTTTAACCTTTTTCCTTCCTTTTACTTTACCTCCGTTCATATTCTCTTTCTTCCCTCTTACTTTCCTCGACCCTCTCCTGACAAATGCAAAATAGAGGTTTTCCTCCTGTTACACCTTTCAACCCTTTGTACTCTTAACTACCGTTTCAGCGCTGAATGACCTATCACAAGTCCCAGCGTTTGGCGTTTGGCCTCATTGTGTCCCATTCCATTCCACCAATCACTGACTGATTGATTGATTGATCTGCATTGCAAACAAGCGTCGCGTGATCGTCCCTATCGTTCATATCTGCTGTACTGTCGACCCACCTCCAACTATTTTCATAATCTGTTATATGGAAATTTTCTTCATGAATAAATTCAATATTGCCAGATATTTTCATGGCAAGTATCAGTGCCAAGGATTTCGTTATTAGTTATTATCAATCACAGAGTTTTCACTTAATATATATATGTGCTTTAGGTAGTTAAGTAATTAAAGGAAAAAAATGTCTTTTGAGAACCAGGCATTCCTTATTATTATTATTATTATTATTATTATTATTATTATTATTATTATTATTATTATTATTATTATTGAAACCAAACAAAAACTTCTTTCAGTTTTCTTCTGAAGATGGATAAAAAGAAACCCACAATAATAATAATAATAATAATAATAATAATAATAATAATAATAATATAATAATAGAAAAGAAACCCACAAAATTACTGTATAACTTGTTTACTTGTAAGTACTGAAATGTATTTTACTCAACTATGTAAATACTTACAATTAAACAAGTTATACTCAGCAATTTTGTGGGTTTCTTTTTCTATTATTATTATTATTATTATTATTATTATTATTATTATTATTATTATTATTATTATTATTATTATTATTATTATTATTATTATTATAGTATTATTATTATTATGTGCTGTGGTAGTTCAGTCTAGAGGAAGAAATATCTATTGATAACCACGCATTATTATTATTATATCTTATATTATCTACTGAAATAATAATAATAATAATAATAATATAATAATAAGGGAATAATAATTAATAATGAATAATAATAATAATGATAATATTATTATCATTATTATTAATTATTGTATTATTATTATTATTATTATTATTATTATTATTATTATTATTATTATTATTATTATTATTATCATTTTCGATAGAAGTGATATTAATCTTCATCATTATGAACTTGGTTTCATTCATCTTTATATTTTATGGAGGCTTTAACATTTTAACCTCTTTCCTTTCATTATTACCTCTTCTTCTACTTCTTTATCTCGGAAACACATCTGTATCTTACATCCCTACAATAATGATGCTCCGGATGTTACCTCAGTCGAATTCCTGTTCATTATACATGTTAATAAGATCTCTTTCAATTTGTGCACCTGGGTTATAATTTCCTGTGCAAATGTTACTGAATATGTTTCTCACATTCTGCTATTTGGAAACCACTCGGGTCTGACACTACCTGACCTCGGTGGTTATCAATGAAGGGTACATCCATAAAACATTAAATCATGTCATGGAAACAAGCTGGTAACTTATCCCATACGTATCGCTAACAGGTCTCATACATGTTGGCGACTCATCTGATTGTCGAGCAGCAGTTTAAAATATTAATTTTCCACTTGTGATTGTTGAATTACATACGTTGTCAACTTATCTAACACATATCACCAGCAAGTTGCATACAAGTTAACGACTCATTAGCAGTCCTAACCAACACTTCATACGATTGTCGAGCAGTAGTTTAATAATACTCATTTTCCACTTGTAATTGTGGACTTAACATGCGTTGTCAACTTATCTCATACATATACCAAACAAGTCGCATACAAGTTAACGACACATTAGCAGTCCTAACCAGAACCTCATACGATTATCTAGCAGTAACCAAAGATTCGTTCTGCATTTATCAACCTGTGTGTGATGTGTTTGCGAGAAGTTGCCGAAATGTGTTAGAGACAAATGTTTTAAGAGTTTGGACTCACCCCAACTCGTCAGCAGGTTCTAGCGGTTCACTTTTAGATTACTGTAGCGCTGGGAAATCACTGCTTATGGCGTTAAACCACCCGAATTGCACAACCTCAAATCACAATCCACTATCTTGATAGTTGCTTTTGTCTTTGATAAATAACATTATAAGTCAGGTTCCTAAAGGATGCTTACTTAGCGTATGTTTATCCTCAAATATAAATTTTTTTTAAACCGGTATGTACAAAAGTCTCCTTGGATTCTTTCTAATAATAATTGGAAGTTTTAACAACAAGAAAACTTTTAACTATATATAATCATCACTACTATATTGTTATGTGAGTATTTCGAAATTGTTCGTCCCGATAATTCAATATCGCTTTATATTGCCTCGTGGTTAGTGAATATTATCCGTTGTAGGTCTTAAAATGATGATATTTCTTTAATATTGATATTATTAAACTTAATTTGTTATATGATCTTTTTAAAATTCTAGATTTTGAAGGGAGGGTTTATGAGTTTATCAATAAAAAATTAATTGGTGATTTATATAATTAAATCATAATATTTCTTTAATAATCGTATTATTATATTCATTTTGATTTATGAGTTTTTATGGATGGGAGATTTTGATACGAGTTTGTAAATCTATCAGTGGAAAAATATTTATTTCTGTTGATTAAATCATACACATCTCAGGTCTTTGATTAATTGATAAAAAAATATTTTGACAATTAATATTTATGCTTTAATTCAAATCATGCGTGTTAACATCAATCTGAGTAACCGATAAAAAGAATGATTTTATACAATTAAATCATACGTGCTATAGGTTTTGCTAATGGATAAAAACTAAAAATAAAATGATGTTTATGTAATTAACCCATACATGTAACAGCTCTTGATAATTTAATGAAAAATGAAAATGTGATATTAATGTAATTAAATCATGAACGTTACAGATTTTGATGATAAAAAAAAGGAAAAGTGATATTCATATGATTGAATCAAGCGTGTTAAGTATTGATAATATATAAAAAATTGAAAAAGTGATGTTTATATAATTGGAATAAGGCGTGTAAGCATTTGATATAATCAATAAGAAAATGAAAACTGATACTGTATATAATTGAACCAAGCGTGTTAAGGATTTGATATAAATAAAAAACAAATGAAAAAAAGGTGATATTCATATAATTTAATCATACGCATTACAGGTCTCGATAAGTGATAAAAAATGGAAAGTTGAAAAAAAGATATATACATATATATTGAATCATACACATTACAGGTCTCGATAAATGAAAAAATGAAAAAATTGAAAAATATATATATATATTGAATTCATACGTATTACAGGTCGATATTTGATAAAAAAAATGAAAAATTGAAAAAAAATATATAATATTGATTGGCCATGAAAACGCCCCCGAACGAAATAATAACCAATTGACATAGCGCCAGAACAGAAAGCTATCCCCGTAACAATGAGGCATAACGGAAAGTGACGTCGTCAAGTTCATTCAACGTTGACGAATTAGCGTCGTAACGTCAGAATGCTCGCTGCGTCAGCCGTCGGCTGAAGCCTATGGACGCTACCGAACTTCCTCCAGCCGCCATACCGGAGTAATACCGCTGGGCCATGTGCCAACCCCTGTTGGTAGCGCGGAAAGTGAGTTTTTTTTTTTTTTTTTTTTTTTTTTTTTTGTTTTTTTTTTTTTTTTTTTGAAAGGCGTGTTTTGCGTGCGTGCGAGCGCGCGCGTACGAAAGAAACGCCCGCGGCAGCCATGACGGTCAACAGCGGTCCAAAAGTGTCGAGCGAGATCGAAATCGACGAGTATAAAGTTCACGATTCTAATCCCAATTCCGTCAAGTCCAGGTGAGTGTGACAGGTATTATAGCCTCTCTCTCTCTCTCTCTCTCTCTCTCTCTCTCTTCTTTCTCTTTCTCTAATTCTTTTTTTGGCTAATCCACCACTAGAGTTCGTGTCTTCGATCATTTTTCCGTGCGAGTGCATTTGTTCAGCACTCTAATTCTCTCTCTCTCTCTCTTTCTCTCTCTCTCCAGCAAGCAAGAATCAAAGCACGTGCATCTAGTAATTTTTCAGTGCATTTGTTCAGTACTGTTTGTTTCTCTCTCTCTCTCTCTCTCTCTCTCTCTCTCTCGTCCGTTCACAAAAATGCGTGTATCTGATAACCTTCCAATGTGAGTGTATTTGTCTGCATTTCTCCTCATTCTGAACATCCACACAGGGAGGGGTTGGGGGGGGGGAGGGGGACCCTCGTGAGGTAATCTCCCACTCCCAAAGGTGTGGGGTAGGAACTTAGAACTTATCTGCAGGTAATATCTCCTTGCCATAACAACCCCCGACTTCATAACAGTTATCTAATACTCGCCCCGCCTCCCCCACCGCCCAGAAGGTTCACGTTCACATAACACTGACGTGGGAACATTGGTGAAAAAAACACCCCTCTCGAGAACATGCAGGTTCAGTAACTGCTCAGAACCCCAGCTCAGTATGAGATACACTTTGCAAATTCTGACTTTTCGTCTAATTTTGACATACAGTTTAACAAACTGCTCAGAACCTCAGGCAAATATGAAATGCAAGTATTAAATTCTGACTTTTTCGTCGTCTTATTTTGACATATCGTTTAACTAACTGCTCAACCACCTCAGGCAAATATGAAATACAAATTTTAAATTCTGACTTTTTCGTCGTCTTATTTTGACATACAGCTTAACTAACTGCTCAGAACCTTCGCTGGATTTGAGACCTGTTTTGAATTCTGACTTTTTCACCCATATTTTGACATACAGCTTAAGGAACTGCTTAGAACCTCAGCTAAGTAAGAAATACAAGTTTTAAATCTGATTCTCGTCTTATATTGACATACAGCTTTAAAAGGCACTGCTCAGAACCTTAGCTAAGTATGATTATACAAGTTAGAAATTCTGACTCTTTCGTCTTATTTTTGACAATACAGTTAAGTTACTGCTCAGAACTCAGCTAAGTATAGGATACAGATTTTAATTAATGATCTTTTCGTCATTTTGTTATGACTCTTCGAGAGGACTGAAGCGTAACCTATAGAACTTTGTATTAATTTGCTAGAACGACAGTACACTCGAACGCACAGATGGCAGGAGAGTTTACATTGATGGTCTAGGTAGAATTTAATATTAATTTTTTTTCCACCTGGGCTCACACCTGTGTCCATTTCTCAATAGATAATTGTTAGGTATATCGTTATGGTGTCACTGTAAATGTTCCATGTTGGCCAAAACGATTGACATACACTTGACGAAAGCTGATAAATCTAGTGGATTAGAAACTTTGAATGAAAGGGATTGTTTTGTGTGTGGTGAACCATCTGAGCTACGAAAATATATAAAAGATTTCAATAGAAATACCATAGAGACTGAGAGTGCTTAATTAACAAAAAATTGAATAAATTACCTCAGGGAAACAAAAATGATTCAATGGTTTTGCTTGATTGTTTTGAAAGTGAACAGATATTTGCGCTTCGAAAATGTATAAAAAAATTCAATAGAGATACCATAGAGACTGAGAGTGGTTAATTAAAAAAAAAAAGAGGATAAATTACCTCAGGGAAACAAAAAGGATTCAATAGTTTTGCATGATTGTTTTGGAAGTGAAAAAACATTTGAGCTTCGAAAATGTATAAAAGAATTCAATAGAAATACCATAGAGACTGAGAGTGAGTAATTAAAAAAAAAAAAAAAAAGAAAATAAATTACCTCAGGGAAACAAATAATGATTCAATGGTTTTACTTGACTTCACTAACTTAACCACAGACATTTGAACTCGTGGCAAAACTTAAGACACATTTTCCCACCAGGCTAATAAATAGCACTGTTAGCTCTGCTCAATAAAATCTATAAGATGATTGAATAATGATAAATTAATATGATTCCACACCTGTGAATTTTCCCGGAATATCTTTATTCACCAAAGTCAACACTGATGATTCGTTGGAAATTTTATCTGATTAACTTGGAGATAGACAGCTGGATATACCGTCTCTATGAGCAAATTCATACACGTGGTTAAACATGCGTGCAAGACCTGAATTTTCAAACTAACAGGAAATATTACTCTCATAATTGATTATGGCGCGCCCGTGGGAATTCTCGTATCACCAGTTTCAAGCTATTTATAAATGGAATGGTTTGAG
>NC_061110.1:6551194-6558694 GCF_015104395.2 Macrobrachium nipponense | reverse complement strand
GCTATGTAAAGCTTGATACCCAATACTTTTGTGTCAATCTGTACTTTAAAGAAAGAAATCCACCTTCAGGCAGTTCAGAGTTTGAAAACAAACATTTTTATCTGTCTAATCAGTACCACACAGTCAAGGCTGGAATGAGTTACCAGAATCATGTTTTGAACTTGAATCGACAGCTCCCTCCAAAGGCTGGAACTGTTTAGTATCAGAAACTATAATAAGTTTTTAAACTTGAATCGAAAGTTTCCAGTCCCTCCAAAGGCTGCAGCGGTTTAGGTATTAGAGAATGAACCTCAAATCGGTATCAGGGAGACCTCTGCTTTCTGTTAAATGGACTTCGGTTACAAGCTTAGAGGTCTGAACGTTTTTAAAAAACTAGAATTCCAGTGTCATTCAGCTCTAAGGACCCTCGCCCAATTCCCAATCTTATAGATTTTCCATTTTAGATTGTAGATCCTCAAACTCAGTTTTCCAGGTCTCCTCATAAGATTCCAGATTCTCATCTTGGATCTTCTAGATCTTTCTCCTGAGATCCAAGATTCTCGACTACAGTCTTGCAGATCTTCCTCCTATGATTCCAGATTCTCTTCTGCAGTCTTCCAGAACTTTCGTCTGAGATCCAAGATTCTCAACTATAATCTTCCAGATCTTCCTCCTAAGATTCCAGATTCTCATCCTAAATCTTCCAGAACTTTCACATAAGATTCCAGATTGTCAACCTCAGTGTCTTTTAGAACTTTCACCTAAGATTCCAGATTCTCATCGTCAACCTTCCAGAACTTCCACTAAAGATTCCAGGGATGTCAACCGGTGTCTACTTTCACCTAGATTCCAGATTCTCATCGTTCACCTTCCGACTTCCTTCTGGGTCCAAGGTCTCAATGGGACTATCCTTCCAAGGACCTTCCTTCCTCTGGGATCCAAGGTCCCCCACTATCTTCCAGACCTTCCTTCCATCTGGGATCCAAGGTTCTCAACTACTATCTTCTAGACCTACCTTCCAGGATCCCAGATTCTCATCCTCATTCTTGCAGCTCTTTTTCCTAAAATTTCAGATTCCCATCCGCAATCTTCCAGACCTTCCTTCCAGTATCCCAGATTCTCAACTTCATTCTGCCTTCCTTGCAAGTGACCTCTTCCAGAAGACAACAACCTCTTTCCCCCCTCCCCTAGTCTTTACTTATATTCCACACCGCAGCCCCCCTACCCACCCAGCCCCACCCCCCATCAAAACTAACCGAGTCTCACCCGGCGAAAAGTGACGCGAAGAACCGTAAGTATCAGGTAATGATAATCCATGAGGACGCCAATTTCTTTCTGATTTTCAGTCGTTATTTTTCCGTGTGTGATTTCTTGCGTCCGCGTGGCCGCTTGACCACTTAAAACAAAGGAATGGAGGACACTGCCTCCGATCTGGGTCAGGCCTTGTATTGTTATTTCATTTTTTTCAATGTTTTTTTGTTTGATTTGAGTTCGAGCAATCGCTGACGGAATTTAATTTGCTGCAAAAGTGGCAGATGACGATAGAAAGTAGGTTGAATCTGATGAACTGGATGTGAATTTGATGTTGAAATGAATTATTTTCAATTGTCAAAACGAATGAGCAGTCTGCAAAGAATTTGGTGTTAAAATGAGTGACTGAGGTGGGTGTTAGATGTTGAAATGAATGAACGAATTAATAGTTAGGTGTTCAGTAAACGTTAAAAATGAAGGTAAGATTAAGTAGGTTTCGAAATGGACTGTTGAATTAGGTGTAAAGAAAACGGTAAAATGAATCGCCAAGTTCAATAAATGAACGTTTATTGGGAGTTAAAAAGGAAGGAATTAATCAACACAAGCTAGAAATAGAAATATGGAAATATTCTGTAACTTTCGATGAATTATATTGGAACAAATTTAATTTTCTGATTTTAAAAGAAATCCGCTTGACGTTCATTTAACATATATGATTCACTATTCTAAAAAAGAAACTTGATGCTTTTATTTTTGTGTGAGTAGATATAGTGAATTAAAAAAAGTGATTTCCTTTTATGAAAATCAACCTGACACCGATTTAACCTATATGATTCACTATTCCAAGAATATTTGAATCATTTTATTTTTACACGAGTGATTCAGTGATTAAGAATATGTCCTTCTTGCAAAATCTACGAATAATAACAGTAACACCATTATGCCAATACATCAGGGATGTAATTGGCCATACAGAGTGTAGGTAATCAGAATTTATTTCACTGAATCCATATAATTATCCCCCCATTCTTATGCAATCGCTATTAATTAGATTACTCTTCGCTTCTGTGAGTTCACCTGGGTGACGCAATACCCACGAACGAGCTCAGCTTACCTTTAATTAACGTTCAGGCTCCATACCTGCCGACCGAGGGATCCAGATACCATCCCCCTTACCCCTTACAGTTCGTTCGGGTTGCCCCAGGTCCCTCAGTGTGAGGCGCCTCTAATGTCTACCAGAGAGTTGCTAGTACATCTTCCGGTATATTTTGCATCTTCCAATCTTGGATGGTCTGGGATGCAGTTTAGATATTTGTCGAGCTTATTCTTAAACACATCTACGCTCACTCCTGATATATTCCTCAGATGAGCTGGCAACGCATTGAATAGACGCTGCATTATCGATGCTGGTGCGTAGTGGATTAATGTTCTGTGTGCTTTCCTTATTTTTCCTGGTATAGTTTTGGGCACTATTAATCTACCTCTGCTTGCTCTTTCTGATATTTTTAGTTCCATGATATTTTCTGTTATTCCTTCTATCTGTTTTCCATGCCTGAATTATCATGTAGCGTTCTCTTTCTCCTTTCTAGACTATATAATTTTAAGGATTGTAGTCTTTCCCAGTAGTCTACAGGTAAAGGGATTACCTCCCCATACCCTTCAATATAGGGGCAATCTCGCGATCGAATTTTCCAGGAACATGCTCCTGTGATTCCGGGCCCAATCTCATCCATAAGATATCATTGCGAAGAGATATTGGCGTTGTCTGCAAGACAGTTTCTGCCGACTTTACAACCCTGGAAAAATCTCAGGTCCGGAGTGCTTAAGTTCGAACTCCTTTTTTTTTTTTTTTTTTGACTTGCGAGGTCGAATTGCTAACGCTCTGGCCTCTCACTTGAAAGACCCAGACCCGGGTTTGGTCCTGAGGTGGGTCATAAACTTATTCCGGTGATACGCGTTACCATGCGTTCATCTCCGTACACACACACACACACACATATATATATATATGTATATATATGTATATATGTGTGTATATATATATATATCTTTGTCTTTGTGTGTGTGTGTATATATTATATATATATATATATATATATATATATATATATATATATATATATATATATATATATATATATATATATAAGTATTAATCTGTGTCATTCACAGAAATCTGGATCAGATAATAGTTAAGTTAGAATGACTGGAACGCCCGTTTCATTCAATAACCTTATAGTAAATCTTTTATTTTTCTGTTATTTTTTGCTGTTTTTTATTACTCGATTAAAGTCAAGTCTTTTTTTATCCTAAACGTATAATCTTTCGGACCAACAACTTTCTTATATATATATATGTATTTACAGTTATAAGTTTTTTTTTTATATTTATCATGAGGACAAAATAACATAGCAAAAACAACACCAGATAAAATAAGTTAGAACGAATTTTGGAGCCGTCTACCCTTTTTTTGTAGCAATTTCTGAAAAGGATATGACTTCCCATTTCGTCAGATTGCCCCTTTTTTCCGTTTTTTCCCCGCCGTAAATTCCAAAGAATATCACCACTTAGTTTTTTCCTTGAGATGATACAGGTTTTATTCTTTTTTCCCGGACAGCATAGCATATCTCACTTTTCGAAATGTCAGTATTATTTGTCATATTTTGTCATATTTCTTCTGAAATACGTCTGGCCATTCTGCTTGATATACAAAGGTGAGACAGAAGAAAAAACTATTGTGCCGACTTAGTCTGTCCGTTCGCCCTCAGATCTTACAAAACTTCTGAGGCTAGCGGGTTGCAAATTGGTATGCTGATCATCCACCTCCCAATCATCAAACATACCAAGGTTTACAGCCCTCTAGTCTCAGTAGTTTTATTTTGTTTAATAAAGTTAGCCGTAATCGTAATTTTGGCAGCGCTATAGATACCAACATAGGCCACCACAGGACCTTGGCTGAGTTTCATGGGCCAAGACTAAGAGTTTTATGGGTCGTGGCTGAGGCCACCACCAGACAGAAAACTCGATTGCGCACTTTTTACTTGTTTATTGGGCAGATATAAAAGATATAGTTATTGGGGTCAGCCAGACTCAAAGAAGGTGCCATATTGGTAAGTTATTATTCTACATAAAAACTTGGGTATTCATAGGAGACGGATATATATATATATATATATATATATATATATATATATATATATATATATATATATATATATATATATAAACTGAGAGATTCCATAGCAAAGAATGATCTCAAAATACCTTCAAGAAATGTAATAAACACCAGTACTTTCTTTTAGTAGAAATACTTGACTTTTATATGATCTTGGGCATTTTAGATTAATATTTTATTATATTAATAATGAAAATGATAAATGAAGCGTTTCGTATAGTCAGGATATTTTGTAGTAATTCTTATTCCCAGTATAATATATGAGTATAAATATCAATCACGGGGGCACGAGTAATGTTCTTTAAGGTCGACAATAACGATGGAGACAGTTGTAAAACTTTATAAAACTATATAAAAGCTTTCGAAACCCTTCATATAGTTTTATACAAAGTTTTTACCATCAGATATATTATTGTGGATCTAAAGAACACAAATATATATGTTTTTTTTGTAGACCACCTCTTCGTAAAAGTTAGGGATTTTGTGGTGAAGAAATATTTCAGAACAAAGAGATTGTCATGAAAATTCGTCAAACCTTCAAGTTTACATAAAAAATTGAAAAAGTGCTTTTTGGATGACAAGGAATACCTGACTGGGGCGTAGGGGGGGCGGTTACCACCCCTCAATGTTGATTTTGAATTGGTAATAAACGGGCAGTAATTGTGTTTAAATACACACCTGTATAGTGTGTATATATATATATATATATGAGTGTGCGTATATTTATGTATGATGTAAGATGATATGAATCGGTATTATATGACACACCCACACACACACGGGCAAACACATACCAACCTAATTAAAGGAGTTAGTAAAATTAGTCATCACACACACACACACACACACACACACACACACATATATATATATATATATATATATATATATATATATATATATATATATATATATTATATATATGTACATATATTGTATCTAGTTCAACTTTGTCAAAATCAGTACGTTGGTAAAAATTGTCTTTAACCAACAACCCCCCACCCCCCCACCACAAATCAGTTGGTCTTCAAGCCATTGTTGGTTGATCATCATTTAGTAAAATTCAGGGCTATTCTATAAAAGAAATACTAAGCACAGGCCCTGCAGAAATTTCGTAAACCCAATATAGCGGAGAAATACTTAATTGTCATATCACTCGTAAAACCAACATGAAGGAGAAATCCCCCAATCGTCAAATCACTCCTCAGCCCAGCAGCAGCCTACCTGAAATAACCGCAATACACCGAAGGATTAAGTGCATAATAGGTGAATAACGTTCGCTGTTATTACCTCGTACACGAATGTCGATCCCATTCAGGGGAACCAAATGGTTATACGAGAGTGTTCATGAATGAGCGTATTGCGTGTTGTGAAGCCTTCCTCCCCATTCACAAAGTGATGATAGATTGCTGAAAGTGTATTGTTCTCTTTTATGAATGATGTGACGTCTCTCTCTCTCTCTCTCTCTCTCTCTCTCTCTCTCTCTCTCTCTATCTCTCTCTCTCTCAGGGACAGCGGTGGTGGGGATGAAGACTTAATTCTCTCAAAGGTACTACTGAGCTTTGGTGCTCTTAAGATGTATTTCGGCGCAAAAAAACAAAGATCCGAATTGTTTTTCAAAGGCCTTTTTCTTTCAAGTGAAAATATTACAAATTATGTATATATGTATACGTATTTTTATATATATTTCATATATATGTATATATATATATGTATATATCTACTGTTTCTCCTATTTTTTTCATTTTCGTTTAAATCTGGGAGGAAATTTTACTCATAGATGCAATTGGGTCGTGGAGGGAGGGAAGGACCAATTCTCAGAGGGGGCGTGGTAATAAAAAGGTCAAGAACCACCGCTCTAAAAGAAAGACGCGATAAATCATGACCACTTGACGATTAAGGGATCACTAATGGCAATTCCATCGCGGCTTTGATGAAGAGGAACAACTCGCTCGAGAGCTTAAGCCGAAGCATGAATACCTGACAGTGAGCAATCGCCTTTAGAGGAAGGAAGGAACTATAGCGAGCAAGCGAGCGCTCGATTCACTTTCGCAAAGAGACTGATGAACCTTTGGAAGGATGTCTTGTCTGTCTGTCTGTCTGTCTGTCTGGCTGTGCTTGGCTGGCTGGCTGGCTGGCTGGCTGTGGCTTCAGACACACAAATGGCTGCCAAAGCACGGGGAAGACATCCATCATTTCCTTCAGACACAAACAGGAGAAAGAATGGGTACCAAAGCACAAGGGAGACATCCATCATTTTCCTCTGACATGAAGTAGAAGAAGAAGAAGAAGGGAAAAGACACGATGAAGATGGGAAGAGAGAGATGGAGAGACGATGGTTGCCATAATGGGAGAAGGAACGGAAGAGAGAAGGAGAGATAAGGATTCTCAAACACGTTTAAGACATCCATCATTCGTCAGAGATAGAGACGCTATGAAACGGGGAATAAGAAGAAGAAGAAGAAGAAGAGGAAGAAGAATAGGAGGAGGAGGAGGAGGAGGAGGAGAAGGAGTGAACATTGGTCATATCACCCACGGGAAAGAAAAATGGTTATGCTAGAAACGTTAAATAATTTTTGATTTTTAATTTTTTTTTGCTTTCATTGAGGAAATTAAAACAGATTGTAGGAAATAAACATTAATTACGTCATGGAAAATAGAAAGCCCTGGTAGTTAAGCTCAATAAATTACCCATTGTTTAATAGTTTATTGCCATAAAAACTAGATTTTTTCAATAAATTGTTATTTCAACTTAGTGTTCAATCTTTCATGCGAACTTTCTTATCTGTGATATCTACGTAGAGTGACATTGAACATTAACCAGAATCCCGTCTATTTCATATCATAATTTAGATCTATTATAACTGTCATATCTATAAATACGTATAAGTTTTCTATCATCACAATTTACCTGAATATTTTAGTGCAATTCAAAAAATGAATTAAGTGTCTTCCACTCTATAAAATTACTTAAGCTATAGGGAGCTGAAATTACTATCATTAGGACAATTCCCACCATCATTATAATGTCATCATATCCATCACAGACTCTTAAGATCAGTATTCTCGACGCAGTCGCCTACATCGTAATCCTC
>NC_061110.1:6533694-6546194 GCF_015104395.2 Macrobrachium nipponense | reverse complement strand
AATAGACGCTGCATTATCGATGCTGGTGCGTAGTGGATTAATGTCCTGTGTGCTTTCCTTATTTTTCCTGGTATAGTTTTGGGCATATTAATCTACCTCTGCTTGCTCTTTCTGATATTTTTTAGTTCCATGATATTTTCTGCTATTCCTTCTATCTGTTTCCATGCCTGAATTATCATGTAGCGTTCTCTTCTCCTTTCTAGACTATATATTTTAAGAATTGTAGTCTTTCCCAGTAGTCTAGGTCCTTAACTTCTTCTATTCTAGCTGTAAAGGACCTTTGTACACTCTCTATTTGTGCAATATCCTTTTGATAGTGTGGGTACCATATCATATTGCAATATTCAAGTGGACTACGAACATATGTTTTATAAAGCATAATCATGTGTTCAGCTTTTCTTGTTTTGAAGTGCCTTAACAACATTCCATTTTTGCTTTACATTTTGCCAACAGAGTTGCTATTTGATCATTGCATAACATGTTCCTATTCATCATCACACCAAGGTCTTTAACTGCTTCCTTATTTGTGATGGTCTCATTATTAGGTCCCTTATATGCATATAGCTTTCTTTCTCTGTCTCCATAATTTATTGATTCAAATTTATCAGAGTTAAATACCATCCTATTTACCTCTGCCCAATCATATACTTTGTTAAGGTCTCTTTGTAGAGCGTTCCTATCTTCATCACAAGTAATTTCTCTACTTATTCTTGTGTCATCTGCGAAACTACTCACTAACCGAATCCTTAACATTATTGTCTATGTCTTCAATCATAATAACAAACAGTATTGCAGCTAACACCGTACCTTGCGGCACACCGGATATTACCTTGGCTTCATCCGATTTCTCGTCGTTTGCAATAACTATCTGTTTTCTGTTGTTGTAAAAATTCTTTTAACCATCTTCCTACTTTATCCACGATATTGTGTTTTCTAATTTTCTTCGCTAATATATTATGGTCTACTTTATCAAAAGCTTTTGCAAAGTCTAAATAAACCACATCTGTTTTCATTTCCGCTTTTTCATATTTTTGAATATGTTTTCACGGTGGACTAACAGTTGGGTTTGTGTACTTTTTCCGGGTACGAAACCATGTTGTCCTTTATTAAACAAATTATTTTTTATTAAATGTTTCATAATATTTTTCTTCATTACCCTTTCATACACTTTCATAATATGTGATGTTAGACTCACAGGCCTATAATTACTTGCCTCTAGTCTTGATCCACTTTTGAAAGTAGGGGGTAATATATGCTAATTTGTGCTCATCATATATCTTGCCTGTATCTACACTTTGTCTTAATAATATTGCAAGTGGCTTTGCGATAGAATGAACTACTTTCTTTAACAAATAGCAGGAATTCCATCTGGCCCTGCAGCAGCTCCATTTTTAATTTCATTAATAGCCTGCACAATATCAGCTTCATTAATATCTATGTCAGCTAAATATTCACTATTTTCATCCCTTACTTCTATATCATTATCTTCATTATCTATTCTAGGGTGAATACTCTCTTATATCGTTCTGCCAGTATGTTGCAAATTTCCTTTTTTTCATTCGTTAATCTCCCTTCAATTCTCATAGGGCCTATTTCTATTCTTCTTTTATTCATCTTCTTCGCATATGAGGTATAATAGTTTGGGGTTTTGCTTGATATTTAATAGGGTTTTTTCTTCCAAGTCCCGTTTTTCATTTTCTTTTGATTGTATAATCTTTTGTTCTGCATTTTCTATCTTACTTTTTAGTTCTATTACTTTCCTTGCATTTTTTTCTTTTGCAAGACCTTTTTTCCCATTTTCTGATTTTCTGGGACAAGATCCTTCTGTCTCTTGGTATGCATGAATGATGTTTACTTTTCTTCTTCGGTATATATTTTTCCACTATTATCTCCAATATATAATATCTCCGTATTTTACCCTTATGTCATCACTTACGAAAATGTTATCCCAATCTTTGTTTAATTCTTCATTAATTTCTGACCATTTTATATTTTTACTGTAGAAGTTGTATTTTCCATATCCTTCCCACTTTTTCATTTCTTGCTTATCTCTATTTTCACTTGCTTTGGAATGAACTGTTAATTCTATGACATTATGGTCTGAAATACTCGCATTATAAACTATTATTTCTAACATAATTCATCTCGTTCACAAATACTAGGTCTAAAGTATTTTCCTTTCTTGTTGGCGAGGGATTTATTGTTTGAATGTTGTATTCTAGTAGCATATCTAATAGCTTTTCAAATTGCCTCTTATCTTCTGCACTACTATTACTCTCTTTTTTATATGTATAAGTACAACCACAATCTCCTATTCGTTCTTCCAGAGAGAGAGAGAGAGAGAGAGAGAGAGAGAGAGAGAGAGAGAATTTTGAGTTGCTAGAAGGAGAGAGAGAGAGAGAGAGAGAGAGAGAGAGAATTTTGAGTGCTGGAAGGATACATAAAGACCTAAAAACAGATAAGGTTTAGGTATCCACTGAGGTTATGGAAAGAAAAAATAGAGAGAGAGAGAGAGAGAGAGAGAGAGAGAGAGAGAGAGAGATTTTGGTTTGTGGAGGTTGCTATTTCACAGGAGCACTGGAGCGTCAAGCTTTGCGTGGAAGAGCCAGTCACGACCCCACCCTTCCTGCCGTCGAGGCCTGGCTCGATTTTGCTTCCTGGTTCGTTGTTGTTTTTCTTCGTTGTTCTTCTTGCGTGTGGGGAGAGAGAGAGAGAGAGAGAGAGAGAAGGGTTGGGGTCCACTAACAGGGGGAGAGAGAAAGAGAGAGAGGAAACTTTCTGCATAATGCCTCTCAATTTTGGATCATCATGAATTTGGTTGCTAGGAATAGAGAGAGAGAGAGAGAGAGAGAGAGAAGTAGGGGTTGGGGTCCAGTGAGAGAGAGAGAGAGAGAGAGAGAGAGAGAGAGAGAGAGAGAGAAGTAGGGTGGGGTCCAGTGAGATAGAGAGTGAAGGAAAAGTTAGACGAGAGAGAGAGAGAGAGAGAGAGAGAGAGAGAGAGAGAGAGAGAGAGGTTGGGGTGGGGCCAGTAAGATAGAGAGTGAAGGAAAGGGTAGTCTAGTGAGAGAGAGAGAGAGAGAGAGAGAGAGAGAGAGAGAGAGAGAGAGAGAGATAAGTAGTGGTTGGGGGTCCAGTGAGATAGAGAGAGAAGGAAAAGTTTAAAGCTAAGTAGGAGTTTGGGGTCCAGAGAGAGAGAGAGAGAGAGAGAGAGAGAGAGAGAGAGAGAGAGAACTGAAGGTGTTGGAACGAGGGTTGAAAAGCTAAAGACAGGTGGTAAATGATTTAGGGGGCCCACTGAGAGAGAGAGAGAGAGAGAGAGAGAGAGAGAGAGAGAGAGAGATGTAGGGTTAAGGGGGTGGAGAAGAAAAAAAAGAGGAAACTGTTTTGCTGTATAGAGAGAGGTAACATGATTTTGTTAGGAACTGGGGGCTGGAGAATAGCGAACAGAGAATGGGTTACTATTGAGGGCATATGAACGTCCACTATAGGAAAAAAAGACGCCACTGGAAGGGAGAATGGGGTCTCTGGAACCATTTACCAATGGGCTTTAGAAATGGGTTTGAATGGGAGTCACGGATTTACTCTGCAGCCGAGTTCTGTTTGGTTAAAACCCGATAATGGCGTGGCCATCATCCTCTTGTGTGGACGTGTCTATCACTGTGTGCGTTTTAGTCTATGTGGCATACGTGTGCTTTGTGTGTTTGCATTTGTATATGTAAGTATTCAGCTGTATCAGTTTTTTTTGTATACTTTTCGAAATCTGTTTGTTTGTAACTGATTTGCTTCAGTGAAGGCCCTTTGTGTCAAAGTAGAAGGTGTTTTAGCAAGATGGAAATGGGTCAAATCTGTTAGATTCTCGTTGATGTTTTCAGTGAAGGCCCTTTGTGTCAAAGGATGGAGCCCAGGCAATATGGATATGTGTCAGATCTATCAGTCTCTCACTGACATTTTTTTCAGTAAAGTTCCTTGACAAAGAAAGGTTTCCTGCAAGATGGAAATGTGTCAGATCTGTTAGTTTTTCACTAATTTTTTTTCAGTAAAGTCCCTTGTCAAAGGAAGGTGTTCCTGCAAGATGGAAAATGTATCATATCTGTTTGTTTTTAACTGATTTTATCAGTGCAGGTCCTTTCTATCAAAGGAAGGTGCTTTAGCAAGATGGAAATGTGTCGGATATTTTAGTTTTTCATAGATTTTATCAGTGCAGACCCTCTTTGTCAAAGGAAGGTGTTCCAGCTTACCGCCTTTTTAACACTGTAACACAGATTATTATTATTATTATTATTATTGTTATTATTATTATTATTATTATTATTTTATTATTATTATTATTATTAAACAAGCCCGCCTCAGGGAGCCATTGACCTGAAATTGACGCTTCCAAGGAATTTGTTGTTCATTTGAAAGAAGTTGCAGAAGGGCATAGGAGATACTGAAAGGAGAGATCAGTTATTAGAAAAGAAAATAGATTAACAAAATAATAAATAAATATAAAAATGTAGGTAAATGAAGCAGGATTACTTTAGGGCAGTAATGCATCGGATCTTTCGACTTTAGCAATTTATGACCCTAATCAAATATCTTAAATATTTCCATCCTGCCATCAGGGTCAATTTTCACTCCTCGATTTTCGTGAATATCTAGAAACTCCGTTATGGAAATTATACAAAAAAAAAAAAAAAAAAAAAAAAAAAAAGAAAAAAAAAAAAAAAAAAAAAACCTGATGCGATTTTTTCTGTTCTGCCTGAGTGCCTTCGCCCTGCAAATACCAATTAAACTTTTTTTTTTCTCTCTCCCTCTCCATAATTTAGGAAACTTTACCTGTCAAGTGATGCGTCGATCGTTATGGAAAAAATATCGTTGGAAAATATCACGGCCCCTTTTATAGAGGTCTGCATTAATTTCCATTCAGTGCGTCATAGAAAACGAAAGGATTTGGATGGAAAAAGAATAATTATTACCTTTATTAATTTTCAACATTAAAACTGAAAGGATTTTTGAAGAAGGAGTAATTTTTGTTTTGCGAATTTCAACATCGAATAGAATAGAACCAAATTACTGGAATGGATTCCTGGAAAAACAAAATTGATAATTAAAGAAAAATTCCTGGAAAAAATAAATTTTGAATTTTTTGTTTTCATTTTTTTTGAATGAGATTCAAATGGCGTTCATTGACCTGACGTGGGACGTTTACGAAAAATGAGACTGGAAACAAACACAAACAAACAAACAAATGAAGACTTTGTTTTGGGTTGAATCATTAAAAGGCTTTTGATGACGGAGCTCATACATAAGAGCTCGTTGAGTCTAGTCTCCTTAAGTGCTCGGAATGGAAGAGATCAGAATTTCTATTTGTGTGTCTGTCTGTTTACCTGTCTCCCTGTCTGTCTGTCTGTCTGGATAACAGACTTACTTTCCCCTGCCTGTTTACATTATCTTTCTGATTATATGTATTGATCGTTGTTTGTCTGTCTGTCTGTCTAGGGAAATAAAACAAATGATACACACACACACACACACACACACATGTATATATATATATATATATATATATATATATATATATATATATATATTTATGTTTGTGTGTATACATACATACAAACATACACTCGTGCACATAAAAGCAACATCCATCAGTATAACCTACATTATACATCAGTACATAATGTAGGTTAAGCTTTCTAGAAAATAAAATGGCAGAAAACGTTAAGCATAGATTAACCTACCAGTGAATTCAGTTCATTTCTCAAGACTGCAGCTTTAGAACTATTTGGCGACATTAAATCACAATTCTCAGCAACTCCGGTTGTAGATGATAATATGCCAGTCAGCAATAACAGGATTTTCTGTTGTAAAAGCTTAGATTACGACACCTAAGAATTCGGACGAGTTTTATCTAAAGGTGAAGATTTGTTTTTCAAGATTTTTTTTTATATATTCTGAGATGTCTTCCCTAAAGCTTCTTCCCCTTCCTATCCCCCTCCTCACCCCCCTTTTCCCCTACCCTCTCCTCATCTCCCCTTTCTTCCCCAAAGGCAAGTTAGAAGTAAAGTTTATATTTTCAAGTTTTCTTTCCACTCAGATGATGCCCAAATTCCCTCATTCCCTCCCCATCCCCTTTCTTCCCCTTCCCCATACCCCTCTCTCCCATCCCCATCCTCTCCCCCTCCCACCTCTCCCCCTCCCATGCCTCTTCCCCTTCCCCCGGACAAGTTAAAAGTAAATTTTTAATTTTTGAGAGTTCATTTTTTTTTTTTTTACTTTTAAGACGCTTCCGGTAAACCCCTCCCCTCTCCTCTCCCTGCCCCTCCCCTCCCCCTCCACCCCAGTGATTGCTGAGCATTTCCCCCTCCTCCATCAAACTTTCTATCCATAACCTTAAGTCACGAGGAAATCAGTACCTTCGCGCGTGACGGAACCATCGGAAGACGTCGCTGAATAAACGGGTCTAATATCTGTGACAGACTCTTTTTATTCACATTTTTTTTGTCTCTTTCTTTTCCTTATTGATTTACGTATTCACTGGTCTATTTATTTTCACTTACGCCTGCCTGGAGATTTCGTTGATTGGTAACCTGGGAGGAGAGTTGGTATCGAATCGGAAGCATGAGTCGTGAAACCAGAATTATTTATTTATATGTTCAGGAAAGTTGGGATGCCGAAGGCTGCAGTCAGTCATCTGTTTAAAAGAGCTGGTTTTGAGAGAGAGAGAGAGAGAGAGAGAGAGAGAGAGAGAGAGAGAGAGAGCAATTTAATCTTGTTCTGTTCTTCTTTTTCCCCTTACAAGCCCTCTCTCTCTTTTTTTTCTCTCTCTTTTTCTGTCTTTCAACATCTCTCCTCCTTGTATACTACATTGAGAACTGACAAAATATGCATTTACTGACATCTCTCTCTCTCTCTCTCTCTCTCTCTCTCTCTCTGTCTCTCTCTCTCTCTCTCTCTCTCCTCATCCACGCACATGCACACAGATACAAACGCTTCTTTTTCTTCTTCCAAAAGAAGTTTTCCGAAACAATCGCGCCATAAACACGCACCGTATGCAAAACATAACCTCAGGCAGTGTATAAAACAACAATCGTATGATTTACGAAACGTCCCAGAAAAAGTTAGAAATAGAAACTCGTCCTTCGGGGACCGAACGTAAACATAGAATTAGCTCTGATACGTCTCAAGAAATATTTTATATTAAATTATGTATCATATAAGAAACTTTATCTCGCGTTCTGGACAACACATTAACAATCCAATCCTTATCTTTCCTTTTCCCAGGAGGAAATCTGATTTACGAAGGAACGTCTTCGACGGAAATCTCTTTTATTTCCCCAATTAGTCTCGTTCCACCGTTCCACAGTTCCTGACACAAAAGGGGGAAAGTGGAACGGGACGGAAACAAAAGAATATCGAACTCAGAAGGAAAGGAATAACGGGGTTTCTTAAACGAAAGAACGCGAGATGACAGATGCGAAGAAAAAAAAAAAAAATTCAGCAAAGGAAAAGATGTAAATATGATTTGAAGATTAAATTTAGGAATTGTTAAAGAAATGGAATGATAATGAGAGAATATATATATATATATATATATATATATATATATATATATATATATATATATATATATATATATATATATATATATACATATATATATATATACATATATATATATATATATATATATATATATATATATATATATATACTAAAATATCGGCTCAGCAGTCTTTGAGCGACACTGACTCACCATACATCCCGTAGAAAAAAAGAGTGGTAAAATGAAAATAAAGAATGTTAAAGAAAAAATAAAAGTAAAAAAAGATAGAATAGAGGAATCTTTCCACCATGTTCCCAACGATAACAAGATGATGGGAGTCATATGTCAGTTGGACCGCTCCTATATAACCCTGTCGGTGAATAAACCACGGCAAATAAACCACGGAAAATAAATCTGTGAAAAGAAGGTAAAGTAAATAAACCACGGAAAATAAACCACGGAAAATAAATTTGTGAAAATAAACCACACTAAATAACCCACTGAAAATAAACCTCTTAAAATAAACCACTGTAAATAAACCACGAAGAGAAGCCACTACAAATAATTGAAAATAAACCAAGGCAAATTAGCCAAGGAAATAAACCCGTGAAAACAAACCACTGTAAATAAACCATGGAAAATGAACCCGGAAAATAAAGTGTTCATGAAAGAACAAAGGAGAGAGAGAGAGAGAGAGAGAGAGAGAGAGAGAGAGAGAGAGAGAAATGATAAAACGTTAAATATACCATCACAACATAGTGAAAACACTTTCCTAAGATATCCCCCCCCCCCCCCCGCTCTCTCTCTCTCTCTCTCAGAAACTGAACATACATTAAAAAATGCTTGAAGGAAGGAATACAATATTCTTTCCTCCGGGTTAAACGTTTCCTTCTTTTGTACTGAGGAAAAATGTGATGTCATTTTCCTCTTCCTCTTCCCTACTCCATTATCCGCGTCTCTCTCTCTCTTTCTCTCCTCTCTCTCTCTCTGCTCTAACCTTTGTGGCACCTTTTGGCACATTCTTATCTCCAACATGTATCTCACCAGTGACAGGGAACTCGTGTATCGGATGCGTTTATTTTATCTCTTTTTTGCTATTTTCTTTTCGTCTTTTAACATTCCAAGGATTTTACACTTAGTCAGAGTATATTGAAGTCAATGGAAGAATTTAAATAATATTATACAAGTATTTTTAATGCATTGTACAACTTAGTAATACCATTTGTAATTCACGTTTATTTTCGACAAAATTTGATATCAGGTGTTAAACTTACCGTCAGTTTATAATGAAATTTTAATGAACGATTTAGTTGTTGAAAAATTTTCCAAAGAAATATATATATATATATATATATATATATATATCTATATATATATATATATTATATATATATATATATATATATATATATATATATATATATGTATGTATATGTATATGTATATGTATATGCATATGTATATCTGAGGGGTCTATGTATATGTATATATGTATATATGTATATATATGTATATATATATATAGATATATATATATTATACATTATATATATATATATATATAGATATATATATATTATATATATATATATCTATATAATATTCAGAATTTAAGCTGTAAAATGTAATTTAAGTTAGTTCTCGTGAAATTTTTGATTAATTATTAATACACTTGAGAAATGTGCAGTTCTAAATTACCAGATACCTTACACGTATTGTATTAATATTGATCATAAAAAAGTCCCTTTTCTGTATCTCGATGTTGGAAATATTTAAGATAGGATTGTTGCCTTCAAGCAGAACCAATTATTTCTTTCATAATGTATTATTACTAGTGCATGTATATCTTGACCACTGAATGTTCAAGTTTACTGGTTGACAGCTGACTGAAATTTGTTTATGAAAGGGAGGTTTTTTCTCTACTCCCACAGTAACTATCACATGCATTTGATTAACAGCTTAGAGTATGCCTTGAATTTTTTATGGCTTCATATGATGAATTATCTGTGTTTACGAAAAAAAAAAACACTTTTACCGGTAAAATCTTGTTTCCAAACGTGAGAAGATTAATATTAGTTTAAGCCAGTTCTGTACTTATAAGTGAGATGAACTAACTGCTAAATAAAAAAAAGTTTCTCTTTATATCATAATTAGATAGAGATAATAGTATATATCTATTAATATATATGATATATAGGTATGTATATAATAACATATCATAATTATATATATATATATATATATTATTACTTATAATATATATATAATTATATATGAGTTAATATATAGGATAATATATATATTCAACTTTTTGTTTTGTTGGAAAAGCAATACTTCCTTTGTAACCTCTCTCTCTCTCTCTCTCTCTCCTCTCTCTCTCTCTCTCTCTCTCTCTCTCTTCTCGTGCGAATGGTTGTAGAAAAAACTTCAGAAAAAACCATTTCTCTGTCTGTCTGTCTGTCTGTCTGTCTCTCTGTCTGTCTGTCTGTCTGTCTCTCTCTCCTCATGTGAGTGGTTGCAGAGTAAACTTCAGATAAGACCATTTTACATCCATTGCTTGACAAACTTTCGTCGAAAAAGCCGTGATTCATTTGGGAAACAGGAAACCCTGGTACTGACTTTTAGATAGAACTGTATGTGTGTGTGTGTGTGTGTGTGTGTGTGTGTGGAGAGAGAGAGAGAGAGAGAGAGAGAGAGAGAGAGAGAGAGAGTAAAATGAAACAAAAGAGAATGAATGTCAAAAATGTTAACTCTGAAATGAGAGAGAGAGAGAGAGAGAGAGAGAGAGAGAGAGAGAGAGAGAGAGAGAGAGAGAGAGAGAGAGAGGAGAGAGAGAGTAAAATGAAACAAAAGAGAATGAATGTCAAAAATGTTCACTCTGAAATGAGAGAGACAGAGAGAGACAGAGAGAGACAGAGAGAGAAATAGAAGGGAGAAATAAATGGAAAGAAGAATTATTGGGTATTTCACAAAATAATCTTCAATGAAGATAATGACAAAAAGTACCTACCCCAAAATGATACACCACAAAAAAAACTAAATCAAACCTACATAGAGACATTACAGCTTTTAATTCCACTTTAAAGCGCCGCAAAAGTACGTTCGATTCGACATGGCTCCTCCTCGGTGATTCACGACAGTGTGCAAGACTTGGATGGGTCCAACCAAAAGAGGTCTCTCGTCTTCGGCGAATGGCATCGTGTTAATGCGAAGTTCTCCAGAGTTAAAGAAGAAGAAGAAGAAGAAGAAGAAGAAGAAGACAAGAAATAGAAGAAGGAAGAAGAAGAAGGGAGAGAAAATGGTTGTCGAAGCATGTAAACAGGGAAGAAGAAGAAGAAGAAGAAGAAGAAGAAACAAACAAGAAATAGAAGAAAAAGAAAAAGAAGAATTTGGGAAGAGAGAACAGGAGAAAATGGTTGTCGAAAAACGATAAAATAAGGAAGAAGAAGAAGGAGAAGAATCAGGAGAAGAAGAATTATAAAGACAAACGGAAAACGAACAGAGTCACGTCATATAAATTCATCTTTATTTTTTCATTTGATATATTCATCCACTTGTTTTTTTTATTGGCAGTATTTCTTTATTTAGATTTCAAATTTTCGGAAGCTGGTCTTACAGAGGACATTCGTAGCAAAGACAGTAAACCTGATAGGAGGTCTTGGGTTCGTTTAAACGCCTCTTAAGCGTGGTCTTCAATTTCGGTTTTATGGGGGCCAGGTCGAGCACGAACCCACAATTTTTTTTTCCTCGAAACAATGGTATGAATTCCATCTGGGGGTGCGGGGGGAAGGGGCGAGTTTTTAAAGGGGAAGTGGGAAGGGAGAGGGAGAGAGATAGCACTAGGAAATACTTTCTTTCCTGATTTTTGTAACTTTCTCTCTTAAATGCCTGTTCTATTTATTTAAGAATAAAAAGTTGATGTATTTTCATACACATATGTTTCAAGTTCGGCTGCCAAATTCACATAGATCAGTGGTCGCTGGTCTATCCTTAACCCGAAATCGATCGTATGGTGGGAAACAATTTTGGAATATTTTCTGAAGCATCCAATGACTTGTGAAATGAGTTATATACCTTGTAATTAGCTGACCTTGATGGGTTTGCAGCCAGGGTCAAAGAAGGCGAAGGGCTCGCAGCCTCATCCCATATTATGGTTTCTGAGAATATGACTTAATTGATTCCCAAACTGATCCATCACTTTGAGGGTAAAAGCCATTGGTGCAAGAAGTTAGGTAAATAAATGAATATATAAAGAGGGTAACTGGTAGAGTAGAATAATGATAAAGTATTGTTTTATGAATGAATAAATATGCACAGGTAATTTTCGTAAGTAAGGAATGCGATAAATTATCAATGCTTTCCAGCAAACTTTTTTTTTTACTTTATGCAAAAAAGTTTTTATGAATGAATAAATATCTATGGGTAATTTTAATAATTAAGGAAAGAGATAAATTATCAATCTTTTCTGCAATCTGAATGATTTTAATTAAACTATTTTCCGGATTACTTGCCATAGTAGTATTAAGGCAAACCAGATAATTAAGGTTGATATAAATAAAAAAAGGTAACCCATTTACCTGGAACAATCTTAGAATCTTTCTATACCACTGACAATTATTATAGAAATAGACCGAACTACCAGTAGCTTCAAATTGACCACTCTTTTTCTTCTTTTTTTTTTGAGGTAAGAACAGCTCTGACAAACTAACTGAACAGATGAAGAAATAGACTAATTATCTTGATGAAATCAACCATGTTCCCAGCAACACTGACCGAAGACTCTCTCTCTCTCTCTCTCTCTCTCTCTCTCTCTCTCTCATTGCACTGTTCCCATTACCACTAACCGCAGATTCCCTCTTTCACACACAAAATCTCTCTCTCTCTCTCTCTCTCTCTCTCTCTCTCTCTTCAACAGATACTAGACGATCGACCGTGATAAGAAAACACTCTACTCCCTACAATTCTGACT
>NC_061110.1:6513216-6528194 GCF_015104395.2 Macrobrachium nipponense | reverse complement strand
TATGAACTCTCGAATTACTGAATGGGATGGATTATGCATGGCTGACTGCGGGATGGAGTCGTTTGAGCCCAGGAATTATCTGATGAATAATTACGGTGATCGGATAAATGTCGATCATCTATTATTTTCTAGCAAATGACTTTGCGTTCGTTACGTGCAATTCTAATCAGATGGCATGAGAGAGGGCGGTCGGTAATGTTTATGACGTTATTTATATTTTATATGTTTTATAATATTATATACGCAATATAAATATATATATATATCTAATACTATATCTATAATATTATAAATATATAATATATACGTGATAATCTATCTATATATACTATTATTATCTATATATTTATAGTATTATAAATATATATATATTTATATATATATATAAATATATATATATATCTATATATATATATTATTATAATATATATATATATATTTATATATCTATTATATATATAATATATATATTCTATCATATATCTATCAATTATTCTATCTATCTATATAGATATAGATTATATATATATATATCTATATATTATCTATAATATCTCTGTCTCTTATCTATATATATATGTACATATATCTATATATATCGATTATCTCGTGAGATATCTATCTATATATAATATATATATAATATATATACAGCTACTAGCTTAATCTTATATCTATGATATCTATCTATATCTATTATAGATTCGATATCTCTAGATCTATACTACTCTAATATCTATAGATATATATATATATATCGTCTATATATTCTCTCTATATATAGATGTAATATATATATATATATATAATAATCTCTCTCTATCTAATATATATTATAAATGTATTATATATAATATATATATAAATTTATATATAAATCAGCAACACTGTGATACCTAGGTCAGGATAGGTTTGTTTCAGTTAGACGTAATCGAATGATCCTGAATTCTGTGGAAACAAACGTAGAATCCTACGAAGGAAAAGATAGGTTCTTTAACTATTTCTTCTTCTTCTACTTCTTCTTCTTCTTCTTTATGAAACTCGTATTAGGAAGTTAATATAAACTCCCGAGTCGCCTAACGCGGACCCTAAATTGATAGCAAACCGAGAGAGAGGAGTTTATTGAATTATTAATATTCGGAGTCATGTCTTTTAGTTTTCTGTAAAGGAAACTGTTGTGCCCGCTTTGCCTGTCCGTCAGTACGTTATCTGTCCGCACTTTTTCTGGCCACCTTCAGATCTTAAAAACTGCTAGGGTTAAAGGGCTGCAAATTGGTATGTTGATCATACACCCTCCAGTCATCAAACGTACCAAATTGCAGCCCTCTAGCCGCAGTAATTCTATTTTATTTAAGGTTAAAGTTAGCCATAATCGTGCATCTGGAACGATATAGGCCCGCCACCGGACCGTGGTTAAAGTTTCATGGGCCGTGGCTCATACAGCATTATAATGAGACCACTAAAAGATATATTTATTATCGGTGGCCGTGATTATATGATGTACAGAAAACTTGAATGCGCCGAAGAAACTTCGGGGCATTTTTAGTTTTTTTCTTTTTCTATCAAAGTCCCCCATGTTTTAAATTTCCTTGTACGGAGATAATTTCGAGCCCTTTTCACCACTATTACCTATCTGGATATAAATCTGTATACCACAAGATTAATTACAGACAAAAATGAAGATGTTATTATTAAAACTGATTAGTAGTAAAACTTCAAGTCAAACAAAATTACAAAAAACAAGTTAAGCCTAAAATGTAAATAAAATGAAAACTGAAAAATTATGTATAATAAAAAAAATGACAAATAAATGCATTCGTTTGTGTAAGTGTGTACAAATGTATGTGCGTATGTGTAGTATGTAAATGCGCACACAAATGCCTGAAATCCACAAAGCGTTACTCTATATTTCACCACTGATAATTTACGTAGTAATCTGTGAATATACCCAGTTATTAAAAGAAGCCCAAAGTGAAAGTGAAGGAAGATGTATCTGAATATTTAAAAGAGTGAAATGACTGGCCAGGGGAAGCCTTTCTCAAAACGCCTATTAGCATAAGATGTATATAGCTCTTCCAGGTCGCATATTCCCGGACTATAACCGATTGGGGGAATCTTTACTTGAAAAAGCGGGACGCCATATCTTAAGAACTAACCATAGAGTCTTCTTGAAATTAATCTCATTACGTTTTTCATAACCAAATTATCTCGTGCAAATTACCTCGTGAACATTCTTCAAATAACCTAATCTAACCTAATCTAACTCTTCAACTACCCTAAACTAACCCAACCTAACCTAACCTAACCTAACATAACTCCTCAATGAAAATGTAAAAAATTAATAATGTGTATGTTAAACATTACAGAAAAATTAGTTGTAATAAAATATAGCGTATTTATTTTGATTTTCGTTGGTGAAATAAGGCTCTATTTGACCGTAGATTTTAGCGCATTTTAATGTACGTTAAGTTAGGCATTATGATGTTCGCAACTTATGTGTGAGGGGAAAATCTTGCATGCGTCCCGAATAAGCTGGAGGTCAGATTTGTAATGTTTCACTTTTTACAAGATTGAAGGAGTCTGATTCTTGGTATTTCATAAGGCCTTGAAGTGGTTCTCTTATAATTTTCAAGCGAGTATATGATGAAGGACGTTGTGTTTCTCTTTGTACGTGATACAAAATAATACAATGTCTACCTAAAACTCAGTAGCGTATGTTTCTGGCTATTTTCCCCGTGACTTCACTTACTTCCGTAACATCACTCACGCGGGATAATTGATAAAGAAAACTTAATTTCCGGTGCTGAGGAAGAGTAATCTATCACCTTCGTACCCCTAACACCCTCTACTGACCCCCTTACGCCCCCCTACCCCCCACTTATTTATTCGCCTAAATAAGAAAATACGAGAAAATGAGTTTTCCCTCCGGTGCTGACTAGTCGCTGACTCTTCTTCCTCTTGCCAGTAGGCGAAAGGAAAGTTGAACGCATCATGAATTCCATTCTTTCTGTTCGTCTGTCTATCTCTTATTTTGATATATGTCCGGAAGGAAATGGAGAAGAAGAAGAAGGAGGAGAGGAAGAAGAAGAAGGAGAGGAAGGAGAAGAAGGAGAAGAAGAAGAAGAAGAAGAAGTAGTAGTAGAAGAAGAAGAAAGGTAAACACGAAAGAAAACGAAGTTATACTTCCTGCTTCTAGAGCTCTTCTATTATCATAACTCCCGCACTCTCTGATGAGTAAGAAGAAGAAAAAGAAGTAGAAGTAGAAGAAGTAGAAGTAGTAGAAGAAGAAGAAGAAGAAGAAGAAGAAGAAGAAAAAGAAAGGTAAACACGAAAGATAACGAAGTTATACTTCTTGCTTCTGGAATTCTTCTATTTTAACTCCCGCACTCTCTGATGAGTAAGAAGAAGAAGAAGAAGAAAAATTCTCCATCCATTCATGCCTTTAGAAAGGGGGATGTGGGGGGCAGGGGGGTTGGCGTTGCAAAGTGGGTGAAGGATTCCCCTCAGAGCAAGCAAGCAAGCAAGCAGAGAGGCCAAGCACAGCTGGGGGAATCTGGGAATTCCATTTCACGCTCCAGAGAGTCGAATGACTCTGTTATGTCAGCGGGAGGAGGCTGTGTCTGATGCACGGCGATGCCCCCAGGGGCCATTGTTCCCCCCTGTGTAAAATCGGGGTTTCGCTGTGTCAGCGGGAATTATTCTCTGCTTGTCCGTCCGTCCGTCTGTCAGTCTGTCTGTCTGTCTGTCTTTGTTCGTTGTCTGTGTCAGCAACGACAAACGCGTTTCTGGGCGTTTTTGGCTATGGAGAGGTTTTTTTGTCTTTTTTTCCAACGTTCAAATATACAGAATCTCTTTATGTATTTATTTATTTTTTTACTTCATTGTGCTCCAACAAGGACTAGCACGCATTGCTTTTATTATTACTGGTTTAATATATAAACAGCATATGCATACACATGCATGCAATCCCTCATGGTTCATCTTGCCTTAACAGCTATTATGTATATAAAAATATATATATATATATATATATATATATATATATATATATATATATATCTATAATATATATATATATATATATATATGTATATATATATACCTATATATATATAATATTAATATAATATATAAATATATATATTATATATAATATATATATATATAAAATCTATATATATTTATATATATATATATATAATATATTATATACTATATATATATATATATATATATATATATATATATATATATATAAATCATATATATATATATATATATATATATATATATATATATATATATATATATACTATATATATTTAATATAGATAATATATATATATATATATATATATATATAGATATATTATTATATATTATATATATATAGATATAAATATAAATATAGATATAGATTATATCTATATAGATATATATATCTATATAGATTTATAATATATATATTATATATATATATTCTAATATACTATAATATATAAATATTATATAGATATATATACACACGCCATCGGATGAGCATTCCATTACTAAAAAACCGCACTGTTTTTCCCCAAATGAAAACAACCCGTTAAGGTTAACCTGCGAAAGGAGAAGTCCACGCTAATAGATCACGCTCGTTGCTGTCACGGGTCCATCTTCAGGTCACCCTGGGTCACCCTCCCTTGACCTTTCGTTAATTTACGAATCTTTCCAGACCGGCAATTGCCAACACAAAGGGACCCTTTGTGGAAAATAGTCATATAATTACTTTCCCAAGAAGTAGAATGAAACGGTAAGAGGTATATATATATATATATATATATATATATATATATATATATGATATATATATATATAATATATATATATATATATATATATATTATATATATATATATATAAGTGACTGACAGTCCGGCGCTGCTTGGGAAAACTAAAGGATAGCCTATGTGTAGGGGAGAGATGAGGGAAGGGAGGGGAAGGGAGGGGGAGGGGGTGGGTGTGTGGGGGTTTTTGAGTGATGGTCCGACTGACATCTGTACTTTTTTGACGTGATATTCACCCTTTGAACATTCGGTTGCGAACTGGCAGGTACTATACTGTGGTTACTATTCCTTCTACCCACGTATTAATCTGCTGACTGTCTCTTTTCGCTAGGTGTTCTGTACTCTCTCTCTCTTTCTCTCTATCTCTCTCCCTGTTGGCGGCTGATGTTTCTACTTTTTTCTTGTGCTCCAACTCATTTTTTGTCCATCGACGCGCGTCCCCGACTTCATAAAAGCTCAAAAGCTCAAAAAACAGACGGTTCGTCACGACTATTACAATGATTTTTCTCCAGACCTTAGAATTATTTCAGTCAAGACTCTGACACTGACATTTTACGTGATATGGGGAGTTCGTGCCACTTATTTCCACAAGGTGTATCTTCCCTTATATTTTTCCGAGTAGGACAATTACTTATGATATTGAACCTTGCCGCATATAGAGAAATTGGAGCTTAGTCCTTGTCATCATTCCGAAGAACCCTTGATTAAGTGTCGTTAGTTACGTAAATGTCTACAAGAACGAGTTCCTTTGTCTCGTTGTATAAGAATATTTTATACCCTTCGTCAGGGAAAGGTTGTTCCTTTTGAATCGACTGTCTACCTTTTCAACCAAATTGTTATAAAGATCTTTGAGTTATCACACTTGGAAGCGTGAATTTCAAGTCATGTGGCACCTGTGGCCTTGTTCCATACGAATGGGGTACATCTTGTGAATGATGTTAATAATAAAGTGCATCCCTTTGGCTTCCCAAGGTTAATCTTCATTTAGGTACAATATTTTATCTTATGGAGGAGAATCTTTTTTATTTGTTTCACTGAAAGTACTGGCAGTTCACGTTTCTCTTCCAAGAATAAGTCCGACTCAATTTGCAATACACAGATGGCGCTGGTGTGCATTTCACTTTTAGCAGACGACAGGCGATTACTTGCAAGAATGTGAATAGAACTTAGGCTTACAGTTTTGCTTTTTGATGACGATACGCAATCTACGATGGGCAAAAAAGAATCGCAATTTGTTGGATTAAATCATATATGCTCATCCATCGATTCATTCCAATGTAGGAAAGGGATATATACTTCAAATCTCAGGCTTAGGTAAACTGAACAGTACCGAGATTTCCATCAACTTCTCTCACCAGCATTCTCTCTATACGACACCTAACCGGAGGTGTTATCTCTCAAAGGGTATGACCTTTCAGTGGGTATGACCTCCCAAAGGGTATGACCTCCCAGAGGGTATGACGTCCCAGAGGGATTAATAAAAAATTTAAAGGATGGCAGTCCGTCCCAGCACGTGCAGGCGTTGGTAAATGATTTACCAGTCGATCGATTTCCAGTAGAAAAAGGGCTGAGGAATCACAGGTGATGCGTTCTAATTATGGAAATTACCTTTGGGGTTTTAACCAAGGTGTTCTGGGACCGAGAACGTAACTATAGCGTCTGGCGTCGATGTAATCAGGCAAAGTTTCAGCTGCTGCAAAGGCGGGATGCAGATGGGTGGATGAGCGTGACGCGAATAAGAATATAGTAGATTGGAATATGAGAAAGGAGAAAAGGGGAAAATAAAATGGGATAAGAAGGAGGTGTTTCATCACACATACACATACACACATTTTTATATTCACTCAGTCTTTAACTTTCCATTAGACAGGTGCTTTTTTTTAACTATCTTCTTTTTGTAAATACTTCGTAAGTTTTAACTGGAATTTTAATTTTAGTCTTAATTTCTATTGTTTTAAGTAGTTGTTTTCCGTGGGATTTAATTTCGTTATTCTAATGTTCTTTTGTATATATATATATATATATATATATATATATATATATATATATATATATATATATATATATATATATATATATATATATAGATACAGCTACTTGTAAATCAGCTATGCTAGAGTCTATATTCACTAGATTTATGGTATCCCCAACATAAAAATAGCTCATAATTACGATATAAATTCAATTGACCAACTTATTTTGTTTTTATTCTTTATGAAAAACTTCACCAGGTCCTTTTCATGTTCTTTTTGGTCGTTATTCTTGTTATTGATTTTTAAGTGGATACGTGATTACCTACAATTTTCAAGTCATTAGCGATTAAATGGTATTTGTTAAAGAGTATAATTTGATTTGAGAAAAATGTCAGTAATTTTCTTTTATTTATTGGAATACTTCAACCAAGTTTTGTGTCAAAGGGTAATTCCATGTGGGAAAAAATTCTGTGATTAAAATGCTTTTTTAATTTTTTTTTTAATTTTTTTTAGTTGAATACTTCAACCAAGTTTTGTGTCAAAGGTTAATTCACTTGGGAAAAATTTCAGTAATTAAAATGCCCACCCTTCAACCAAGTTTTGTGTCAAAGGTTAATTCACTTGGGAAAAAACTGAAAATTTAAAAGTAATTAAATGCCCTCACCCTTCAAACCGGGAAGTTTTGTGTCAAAGGTAATTTAATTTGGGATGAGATTTAATGATTTAATTTATTTTCTTTTAGTAGAATACTTCAACCAAATTTTGTTTCAAAGGATAATTAAATTTGGGAAGAGTTTCAATGAATAAATTTCTTTTTTTATTTTATTTTCTATAGTGGACTACTTCAACCAAGTTTTGTGTCAAAGGGTAATTCAATCTGGGAAAACTTTCAGTGTTTAAATGTCTTTTTATTTTTTATTTTAGTGGAATACTTCATCTAAAGGATAATTCAAATCAGGAAAATAGTCATTGATTTAATTACTTTATTTTATTTTTTTTAATTTTAGCCATTTCATTTGCCAGTTTTGCACGATGGGTGATGCCAGATCACGAGATAAATCCAGTTCAATCTCTCAGAAAACGAATTTCATCCCTGCTCTCTTTATTTCAAGAGGACGGGTCTTGTCGTCGCTTCCTCCTCCTCCTCCTCCTCCTCCTCCTCCTCACCCTTTCATAAAAGCGAAACTTTCCTCACTGCGTTTTATTTCGAGGCGCTTCATTGCACTAAACGCCAACTTTTCCTCCTCCTCCTCTCCTCCTCTCCTCCTCCCCGTACTCCTCCTCCTCCTCTTCCATTCCTCTTCCGGTCCTCGACGCAATTCCAACTTCATTCTAACTTATACATATCAGCTGGTTCCAATCTCCTCGACTTTTTTTTTTTTTTTTTTTTTTTTTGTGAAGTCGAGCCACCCACTCGTCGAAGAGTCGACTAAGCTTCTCCTTGTCAATAAAGGGATCATTGAGCTTGGTGAGCTTGAGCTTTTGTCTGGAAGCTGTTCCTTGGACGACGTCCTTATTCTTTCAGTCAAGTTTCCCCTAAATAAAATGTGAACAGAAATAAAGAGAAAATAGCCTATATCTGATATGGGAGATTTAATCTGGGACCTTTGTATGGTATTGGAGGTCACGTTTTTTTGTCGTTTGTTTCCTTTTTTTTGGAGAAACTTTTGAAAAACAAACAGTGCAAACACACACCACACAACACACACACACAAATATATATATACACAAACAAATATCATAGATATATATATATATATATATATCTATATATATATATATATATATATATATATATATATATATATATATCTATATATATATATATACACACACACAAAAACATACAACTTTGCAAGTTTACAAATGCCTTTAATTTAATATAATTTGAATTTTTATCAAGCTCGCTCGAGCACCATACTTCCCGAGTCCTTACAGAACTGCAAAGAAAACTTTTATCTACTTTTCACAAAGTAAGAAATATCCCGATTTCAATGTAACCTATTCTAGCCAGCAAGAGAGAGAGAGAGAGAGGAGAGAGAGAGAGAGAGAGAGAGAATTCTTCCATCAGCAAAGAACGCAGCGTAACGAGGACGGACGATCTCCTCCATCAAAGGCGGAATCACATCAGCAGCAGCAGCAGCAGCAGCGCCTGGGCGCGTTCTGTTTGCTCGCCCGACTCAAAATGGCAAATAGAATCCGACGACATCTTTCTCCCGGACAATCACGCTGGCAAACATGGTCGCAGGAAGTCGCCCCCACCCCCTCTACTCCCACCACCCCTGCCCCCCACTCTTTCAAAACAACCAACGCCGCCACCGAAGTCTCATTTGCATAAGTCGACTTTGAAGGGATAACTTCTCCTCGCTTGTCGAGAGGTTTCGGAGCAGTGGCTCCTGCGGCCATTAAGCTTGTTTCATGCGTTTGTGTCTGTGCATGATTATATCCTGCATATATATACTATTATTATATATATAATATATATATCTATATATATATTATATAATTTATTATATATATATATTATTATATAATATATCATGTATATATATTATATCTATATATATATTATATATATATATATATATATATATATATATATATATATATATATACACAGGGTTTGCCCCCATAAAGTCCCTAGTACCATTCTGTGCAATTAAATGCTTGTGATGGTACTGGGACTTTATGGACACCCTGTATAATATCTATCTATCTATCTATATATATATATATATATATATATATATATATATATATATATATATATATATATATATATAATCATATATACGAATTACTCATATTTAACCGGAATTATAATTATATTAACCTTATCAGGTTAGTATGATTATAATTCCATGGTCACCAGAATTATAATCATATTAACCTGATAACGTTGACAAAATTAAACAATCTAATCTAACACTATGACGTTGAATTAACATGACTTTAAGGAAAGCTGGTCTGAATTAGGTCTAAGTTTCTAATAAAAAGTTCTAATTTGCAATTAATGAAAATATATAGAATCAAAATAATTCAAGCAATGAATCGACGCTATAAAAATAATCTTGTCATGATTCCAATTATTGCTTTGAAAATTATAACCATAGTGGCGTCCAAGCATGACAATTCAGATACAAATGTCAACCTTTTTGAAGATACAAGATATGATTTGAGGGAGAAAGTGATACCACGGTAATGACAGATTCCTCAGAACATCATCAGCTTTGCCCAGTGCTTGAAATTTAACCCAAATGCAATTCATAGTGTCGTGAAATGAACAGAACTTAAATGAAAGGAGGCATTGGAAAAAGAAAAGGGTATTAAATGACTACGCTGACAAACCAATCAACCTCCAACCGCAACGCGGAAAAAGGGTTTATACAATATCCCTCACTGACTACCTCTGACCCCTTTCTTTCCCTTCCCGTGAAAGGAAAATGGTTAAGGAAACCTTTCTTTTACAGTTAACGTCACTTATTGTTTAATCAGGAGGGGAAGAAAGAGAAGGCGTAACAGAAGAAGAAGAAGAAGAGCACCTGAAGCCTCTCTCTTTCTTCCTCTCTTTTCTGTCTGTCTGTCTGTCTGTCTGTCTGCCGCGCCGTTAGGTTCCCCTAGAGGCTATTGACTCGACTTTGCCTCCAGGCTAGACATTGACTCCTGTCTCACACAGAATAATCATGGCTGGTGGGGACTTTGGGGGGAGGGAGGGGGGGGGATAATGGGATGGGAACGGGGGTCATCTATGAGAAGAGAGAGAGAGAGAGAGAGAGAGAGAGAGAGAAGGGGGGTTGCTGGGTGTTGGTGTGCGAAGTTTTAAACAGAGAGCTTAACAAAGCTAGCAGTTTGGTGGTCGAAAACTGAAGGGCAGGGTGTGGGAGGGGGGTGGGGTGGGAAGAGGGTGTTTTTATTGTCTGGGAATATATCAACCCTGTAGGAAAACTCATCCAACTGGAGACTGGCTGTCATTGTTTACTTGTAAGGTCTCTGGGGAAGTGTTTAACCTTAAAAGCAAGCGATCCAGTTGCGAGGTAACTGTGATCAATGTCAGTCACCGTAGTTGCTAAGGTGTTTTGAACACTGTAATATAATGCAACCTTTTCCAAACAGACCTCTCATATCCTGGTGGTTACGCAGACTAACAGACTACTAGCTGTTATTTCAAAGACAGCATAAGATGTTTAAACGGTCTCACAAAAGTGTAAGGTGTTGAAGTCGACACCTGCCATTGCCTAGAAGCTGCATCTATGTACTTTGAGAGGGTAAAATCCAAGTTTTTAAAGGAGGAATCATAAAAAAACCTTTAAAAACTCCCAGTGAGAGTCAGTACTTTTTCTATTCTCTGTAAAATGTTATAACGAGACACAGTACTCTTCTCAAAGTGTGGTCGTGCTTTTTCCATTCACTGGAAAGTTAGAACCTGTGCAAGACACTTAAAATAGCCTTCTGACACACACACAAAGAGTCAGTGCTTTTCCAGTTCTCTGTAGGAAGTTGCAATGAGAATCATCACACATCTTAAAGTGTGGTCGTACTCTTTCCATTCTCTGGAAAGGTAGGGACTAAGGAAAACGTCACTGGAAACGATCCCCTGGAACTGTAAGAGTTTCCTTAAAGTGTGGTCATACTCTGTCCTTCTCTGGAAAGGTAGAAACTAAGAAAAACGTCACTGGAACGGACCCCCCTTGAACTGGAAGAATTTTCTTAAAGTGTGGTCGTACTCTGTCTAATCTCTGGAAAGGTAAAACTAAGAAAAAGGTCACTGGAAACGATCTCCTGGAACTGGAAGAGTTACTGAGGAAACGAATCGACAATCTACCCTGTGGGAATATCACAAGAACGTATCCGTTTCAGCATCAATGGAATGATGACAATCATCATTACATCCGCGGTTAAGAGGGAGCAATTACCCACAGGAGGGGTGGGTATGGGGCTGGGGAGGTTTGTTGCTTCCAGGTTACTCCCTTCCAGGGCTTCTGAGGCTGTCATACGATACCATGGGAATAAACTAGTCCAGGAAATGACTAAACGAATGTATTTAAGTTTAAAATGCATGATGGTACTCAATCCATTGAAGAATTTCTGACCTGACTGCAGGCTAAACGCCTGATGAATCATACACCAATCGTGGCTAAATAAATATTCGATGAGATGTGAATACGGGTTGCTTTGCTTTTGCTGGGTTAAGGATGATCACAGAGTGAGGAGAAGCAGGGTTGGTCTTTTGTAGCCAAGAGGGGTGATGAGGAATTGGGTAAAAAGATGAAAAACTGATGAATGTTTTGGAAAGTGATAACGAAGATGCTGAGGTGGGAGAAAATGTTTATGTTATAAAACTATTTAACGACTAAGATAATTATGAAGCGAATTTATAGAAGTTGGAGACTTTGATGAAGCGGAGACATTGAGCTACTAAAAAATAAAATAGAAGATAAATTCAATGTTTATATGTCACAAAACTAAACGAAAACAAATAAATAAAATCGAATTGATGAAACGAAAGATACTGAGCTTCAAGAGAAATGGAAATAGGAGATAAATTCAACGAAATAAACCATAACAAAATGATGATAAAAACGAAATAATAGAAACAAAACGAGACTAAAAGTTCAAACGTACACTTTCCCCTTTGCACCCTAATTGCCCATTTGAAGACCAACTACTTACCATTCAGTCTCATAAGCGAAGCAATCGGAAGTAATTATGATATTCCCAGAGGGTTGTCATTATCGATGCCACAAGTATATGAGCCCCTCGGGTAGCGCTCGGGGTTATGCCCTTGGCAGCCTGGGTAGATTTGGAACTTTGAAATTTATTCGTTGGCTAATTTATTGAGATTATTGTCAGTTTTATTCAAGGATAAATGTTAGAGAGTCTGTGATTGTTTTTTGGTGGTTATTGTAGGTACAATAGATATGTTGTTGAAGTATTTATATATATATATATATATTATATATATATATATATATATATATATATATATATATATATATATATATGAGAGAGAGAGAGAGAGAGAGAGACGAGAGAGAGAGAGAGAGAAATTATATATATATATATATATATATATATATATATATATATAATATATATATATATATATATATATATCCTTTAATATCTAATTCGCTCTACTTCGGATTTGATATATTTTCATATATGTACCGAAGCGGAATTTTTACCGATTTGGCCTCACTGTTAGCCGAATTGGTAACATCAATGTCAGTCCTGATTTCCTACCTGTCTGTTGGACGGTGGTTCGATCCCATGAGGGGACGAAATTATTATCAACTAAAAATTCCCCTTCCGTACATATATGAAAATATATCAATTCCAAGGTAGAACGAATTAGATATTAAAGGACATTTGTAGCTCGAATGATTTTTATGAATCAAGTGATGTGATAATTATTCATAAATATGGCTACGTGCGTCACGGTGATGCTAACATGGTAGAGGGAGTTTCATATCAATTGTAATTACGAAAAAATCGAGTTTGACGGTGATTTGTATGGTCAGAATCAATATAAACTTATAGCCTCACTGTTAGCCGAATCGGTAACGTCAATGTCGGTCCTGATTTCGTACCTGGTTCTATCCCATGAGGGGACGAAATGATTATCAACTAAAAATTCCCCTTCGGTACATATATGAAAATATATGTGAGAAGAAAGAGGTCGGTTTGGTAAACGCCAGGTGTCGGGAGAAAAACCCTATCTTTAAGGCATGGCACATATTTTGTAGGACTTAGAAAACCGTTGCCTTTGAAAAAAGAGAGAAGTGTGAAATACATTCTTTTATTTAATATTAATTTTGTAAAGAGTGATGTGAGAAGTGTATCTTTTTATCCAATATTATCTTATGCATTTTATTACAGATGGGTTCTATTCCATGATATTAGAGACAGGATTCTCTATCCTGACTAATACAATGAAACGATTGACATTCTGGGTCCGGGAGTGAATTCCTTCAGCCAGGAGGGTAAAAGAATGATAACTTACTAGTTTTCTTTGTGGGCAGACTTGGGTTTTTATCACTATGACTTATTAATCATTTTGTTCTATTTTATATTCATCTGCTTTTGGTAATAAATAGTATATATTTGTATTTACGTGATCTTAATAGCCTAATGACATGTTTGCAGACAGAGGGCACCATTGACAACAGGTAAGGGTTTCCAATTTGTATAGTTTTGATAAAAGGGTGTAAGATATATATATATATATATATATATATATATATATATATATATATATATATATATATATATATATATATATATATATAGAGAGAGAGAGAGAGAGAGAGAGAGAGAGAGAGAGAGAGAGAGAGAATAAATAATGGGACAAAAGTAATCACGGCTCAGTCGTTTACCTGAATACTTCTTTTATTATTCTATTTTAGATAACAGGATCTCTCTCTCTCTCTCTCTCTCTCTCTCTCTCTCTCTCTCTCTCTCACGATCATTTGTTTACATTCATTGCCCCTTTCGAACAATTTGCAAAAAAGAAATTAAGATCCCACTTCCAGTCTCATTCATTAACTCTCTGACCGTAGCCATCTATTCACACCGAACTTTCATTCAGGCTCGTCCGAGCTGGCCCCTTCCTCCCTCCCTCCCTTCCCCCGAGGGCTATGGGAAGGAAAGAAAAAAAACCTCCTGCAGCGCCTTCCAGGAGTCACCAAAAAGGGCGCCTGGAAAGGGCACGATAGGGCAAGTGAGCAAAGAGTGAAAAGAGGAAAACATATACTTACTTTTTTTTTGTCTCTCTTTCAAAGCGGTTCTGTGTGAACCCCCTCCTCTGCTGCTCCGAGTCACCGTTAACCCTTGGCAAGTTTCGATGGGGTTCGGTGTTTATGCGTTGGCAAGTGAACGGACTTCCTCATAGCGCCACATAGCGCCGTGCAGGGCCACATAAAAAGCGCCCGTGTTCCTTTACGAATGATCGTTTGCATGGGTAGGAAATAGATCCTTTCGTTTATACGATTGAAGCGTGGGAAAGCATATTGATTCCCTTGGGTACAAGAGCACACATGACAGGGAAGATTGGAAGTCTCTCTCTCTCTCTCTCTCTCTCTCTCTCTCTCTCTAATGGTCTCCTTTTCACCTTTTCATTTCAAGCAGGAACATGTATTACACAGAGACGCTCACAAGTTTATATCCTATTTGAATT
>NC_061110.1:6498216-6508216 GCF_015104395.2 Macrobrachium nipponense | reverse complement strand
GATGATCCCTTAATAAGCGGCGAATGAGAGCTTTAATGAAGATGAGACACAAACCATCAAGATGAGTTTCTCGAGATGATTGTATATGAATGTGAATATGACGAGGGTTATAAAACACATTCGTGCGGGTATATGTTAGTAATCTTATTTTCTTAATGTCTGCTTGTAGCATTTAAAAGAATATGGGTGTGGGAAAACATAAGAGGATGTTTTTTGGGAGTCATTCTGGGATACAAGAGAGACAAGAGAGAGAGAGAGAGAGAGAGAGAGTAAAGCATGCTGTTAAAAATAACATCAAACGCCGAAAAATAATTGTATCTTTGCTATAGTAAATTAAAACCTGCTGAAATATACGGTCAAACAGAGTATTGTTTCACCAACGAAAATTATAATAAACATGCTATATATTATTAGAAATAATTGTTCTGTACTGTTTAACATACCCATTACATATATATCTTACATTTTCATTCTAATAATTCATTCATAAATATCCTATCCTCAAATTTCTATATCTTTAACTCAAAGCGAAACACCTTTTCAGGAATTTTAGTATAGGCTATCTATGATTTATTTATTGGAATGAAAAGGTAAAAAAAAAAAATAATGTGAATGTTAAACAGTACAGAAAAATTACTACTAATAATATATAGTGTATTTATTTTAATTTTCTTTGGTGAAACAACGCTCCGATAGAGCGTAGATTTTAGCACGTGCCCCAAGTAAGCCGGAGGTCGGATCACGCCTTTTTCAATAAAGTCATGCCTTACTCCCCGAGTAAGAAAAAAGGTTAAATGAAAGAGGTCATTCAAAAGCAAGATAATTATCACTGTGTATCCTTACCCTAAACCTCCTTACTACGTAATTTTAAAGTGGCAGAAAGCTCCTATATTTTTAGAATTCCCGAGAAAGAATTTTTGCGTATTTCCGACCCTCTGAGCAAAAAGACTACACTATTCACAGCAGGAACCTGTGGCATTTTTTGACGTGCCACCATTAAAGAATTATTTACATTAGAATTTCTTTTTTAGTCCTTGTATGCTTTTCATCCGCCTTGTATTTTTTTATATATAAAAAGAAGCTCAAAGTTTAACATTCTCTTTAGACTTAGTCATTTTTCTTTTTACTCTCTTTATCTAGACTTTAGTCAAAGACTTTCTTGGGAATTACTTTGAATCTGTGACTCTTTGGAATAGGGTGGGGTCTTTGAATAGCAAGTTTTCTCTCTCTCTCTCTCTCTCTCTCTGTAATTATGTACTTTTTTACCTGGATAGTATTAGAGGTTTCTTGGTCAGTATATATATATATATATATATATATATATATATAATATATATATATATATATATAGATATATATATATATATATATATATATATATATAATAATAAAAGGAGCCTATAAAAACGCAAAAAATATAAAAATACTATATTTCGGAGACTGTTGCCTCTGAAATATAGTAATTACTTTCTATATTTTCGCATTTTTATGGGCTCCTTTTATTAGATGGAATTCTGTTAGAACAGAGCATTTTTACCCCAGTCATAATAATATATATATATATATATATATATATATATTATATATATATATATAATATGATATGTGTGTGTGCGTTTGTGTGTATGTGTTTGTGTATGTATACGTCTGTTTCAGAAGTAAAGGAAAAGTAAAAATTTAGACAATGTAAAATAATTCTCTTGCTATATATTTATATATATATATATATATATATATATATATATATATATATATATACAATCTTATATAATATATATAAATATATATATATATATATATATATATATATATATATATATATTAGGAGAAAGAATAAACATAACTTACTGGTGCTTTTTTCACGTTTAATTTATTCCGCGCAGGAGATACTTTTCTAAATGATACCAAATCGTTCCAGGCAACAGGAAAAAATTAAATTGACATGAAACTCCAATGAAACCAAAGTAGGTCAAGGAAGGTCAAGCTATTTTTTTTCTTTTTAGAGGAAGATGAAACGAAACTTACTCTCAAAATCAAGATCTCAGTTAAATGAAATAGGATCTTTTTATTCTCTTAGATTTCTTCAAAGGGGCAGAGGGGTCTTTGAAAAATGGCTTAGTGCTCGTTTTTGATCATCTGAGAGAGAGAGAGAGAGAGAGAGAGAGAGAGAGAGAGAGAGAGACTAAATGCATATGCATATCATCAATGCACTAAGAATTGTCTAAGTTTGACCTTGAAAATTGGAGCTGAAATTTATCCAGAAAGAAAGAGAGAGAGAGAGAGAGAGAGAGAGAGAGAGAGAGAGAGAGAGAGAGAGAGAGAGAGAGAGAGAGGTTTATTAATAATTGTCTAGGTTTGACCAAGAAAAGTGCAGCTGAAATTTATCCAGAAACACAGAGAGAGAGAGAGAGAGAGAGAGAGAGAGAGAGAGAGAGAGAGAGAGAGAGAGAGAGAGAGAGAGAGAAAGGTATGTTAATAATTGTCTCGGTTTTGTATAGAAAACTGAAGCAGAAATAAATCCCGACAGAGAGAGAGAGAGAGAGAGAGAGAGAGAGAGAGAGAGAGAGAGAGAGAGACCCACGTCCTGGTATTTAATATTTGCTCACTGGAATCCCATTCGTTTGTCAGCCTCGAGGGGTTTCGTTTGTGTTTCTTATTTCGTAATTTTTTTTTTTTTAATCCTTGTATTTCGTTCCGGTATCTCGTAAGAACTCTGATTCCTTCCTCCACACTCCCCCTGTTTCCAACAACCAAATAAAAACATCGTCATAAAAAAAAGAAAGAAAAAAAAACATTGCTTCATCTTGTATTTCATTCGTGGGCTACGCAAAGAATATTGTTTTTCAAACACTGCTACTTCCAATGTATTTTTCATTGAGGAGAGAAATGCAACGAAAAACGATAGAATATTATTTTTGTCTTTAAAAAAGTATTTGTATAAGTTTATTCCACCTTTTGTATTTCATTTCACATTTACGTGAAATGAATATTTTATAATTTTATTATAGATTTTTCAGCATTGTAACCCAGTCTCTTTTAGAAAATAAAAAATGATTTCCCAAAAGAATTTTTCATTTTCGGGTCTCATCTAATTCCTGAATCATAAATAAATAAATAAATTTCAAAAACCTTTATTCCTTCTATCAATTAATTGAAGAATTGTTTATTTGCAAAGTATTTCCATTTACATTTTTCAATTAATAAAAAAAAACACACACACACAAAAATATTTTGTTCTCTCTTCTACTTCACTAATTATTTACACAAATCGAATCACCAAACCCTTTTTAAAAATTTTTGAATTGTGAAAAAAAACGAGCAGTTTTGCAAAACAATTTTTTCCTTTCATATTCTATTCCAGGATAACATAAATGAGTATTCTGTACAGCGTATAATGTTGTATGAAACTCTCAGCCGTGGGACCATGAAACTTTCAGCCACGGCCCTGTGGGGGCCTGTGTTGTTGGCACCTGTAACGGTGCCAGACGCAGAAAAGAGGAAATCGAGTTATCTGCCCTGTGGTGGCCTCAGCCACGGCCCATGAAACCCTTAAGGCTTAAGGGGCCACGGCTAAACGCTTAAGGCGTAGGCTTAGCCGTGGCCCATGAAACTCAGCTACGGTGCGGCGGTGGTGGCCTGTGTTATTCAGACTCACGGCCATGGCTAACATAAACTTTAAATAAAATAGAATCTACTGAGGCTTGAGAACGGAAATTGGCAAGTTTGATGATTGGAGGATGGATGATTAACGTACCAATTTGCAGCCCTCTAGGCTCAGTAGTTTTTAAGATCTGAGGGCGGACGGAAAAAGTGCGGACAGACAGATAGACAAATAGCCATCTCAATAGTTTTCTTTTACAGCAAAGCTAAAAACTATTTCCTCACAAACTTTTATTTCTTATTTTTGTTTCCTTGGCATTTCATTTCGGAATCACGTAAAAGCAACGAGTTTCCGAAAGCCCCTTTTTGAACCTTTCTGTATTTCAATTCTGTATCCTGTGAAAAGAAGGATGTTGTAAAAGCTTTACTCTTTTTTTTAACGTATTTCGTTCATTTATTTTATAGAAAGAACTATTTCTTAGATTAATTTCTTTATTTTGAATTCTTCAGATTTAGGAGTTTTTCAGCTTTATTGATTGTCGATGTATTTGATTTACATATTGTACAAAAAGGGCAATTTCTCAAAAGAATATCTTTATTTTTAAAAATTCAGAATTTTATTTCAAAAAAAGGAAGATTTTCCAAGATATTTCTTTATCTAGAATCTTTAAGATTTATTGATTGTCGACGTATTTAATTCATTTATTTTATACAAAAAGGACAATTTTTCAAATGAAAATCTATATTTTTACTCAGAATCAAGAGCTTTTGCAGGAATATCTATACTTTTAATAATTCAGAATTAAGAATTTGAAAAATTGATTTCAATGCGTTTCATTATTTTTTTAATTATTAATTACTAATTACTAATTATTATTCATTACTTTATTAATTTATAAGGAGAACAAATTTTCACAAGGAATTCCTATATTTTTATTAATTCAGAATAAAGAATAAAATTTAAATTAAAGGCAATGTGTTCCATTGATTTAATGTATAAAAATGACAATTTTTTCCAAAGGAATATCTATATTTTGAATAATACAAGAATTGAATAAAGAATAAAAAAAATTTAAGTTAAAGGCAATGTGTTCCATTGATTTAATGTATAAAAATGACAATTTTTTCCAAGGAATATCTATATTTTTGATAATACAGAATTGAAATTTTTTAGAATTTCATTTAAGATCAATATATTTAACTCATTTATTATATAAAATGACAATTTTTTACAAGGATTTTCTTTATTTCTAATAATTCAATTCTGAAAGTAATTCAATCTTTATTTAAAGTCTACGTCTTTCACTCATTTATTGTATAAAAAGGAAAATTTTCCCAAAGAATTTCTATATTTTTCATCATTCAGAATTACGAACTTAAAAATTTCATTTAACGGCAACGTATTTCATTTATTTATCGTATAATAATAACTTTTTCTTCAAGGAATACCTGTACTTTTAATAATTCAAAATTAAGAGTAATCCAAGCTTTATTTACTGTCAATGGAAAAAACTGAAATGATCCTTATTAACATTGATATAATCTAATTTATATACAAAAAGGCCAAACAGAATATCACTCAACTGTGTCTAATTAGATAAATGCCTCCTTGTATAAATAATGCAGCTTTAATAATCAACTGATAATGACCTTTATTTTGTCATTTTGGAATGAACTGAAAAAAATAAATCATAATTAAAATAAAGTAAATTAATTCTCTCGTTCAGATCTGCATACATATTTCAGAATTTGTCGATAGTCAGGAATAATTCAAGGATAATAATAATCATGTTTCGGTAATATTTTTTAAGGCTGATGGTGTACCAGTTTTGATAGTTTTAGGAATTCGAAATTGAACGTTATTTATGGGATAATATTTGTGAGTTTTACATATATATATATATATATATATATTATATTATTATATATATATATATATATATATATACAAATATACATGTATACACACACACACACACACACATATATATATATATATATATATATATATATATATATATATATATATATATATATGTGTGTGTGTGTGTGTGTGTGTGTGTGTGTATTATATATATATATATATATATATATATATATATATATATATATATATATATATATTATATATATATATATCTAATAGCCATAGTAATTAATCTCGACGTTGTGGAAGTTATTACGAAATAAATAAATAAAGTAAAAATAAACTCCCTGTGTTGAGAAATGACGAAATACACCCTTTCACAAATGTCAGAGGAAAGCTATGCTGAAGGAACGTCCCTGTGTATCTGTTTGTGTGTGGATGTGTCTGTGTATTGCCATAGTCGTTACCTCCTTCGGCTCGCCATAGATGGGTATGCGGGTAATACCCTAATACCCTCGAGGAAGGAGGGAGGGAGGCATCACGAAGACGGTAATCATGCCCATAAACAGTATACGTGTTCTCTACAGGTCCCATTTTCGTAACTGTGAAGGGGCGATTGTGGAAGTCCAGGGGAATAAGTTTTTGGATATTACACGGCTGACCTCCTCGGCTGTAGTAGGCTCGGCTTTGTCGGTTTGCTGTCTGTCTGACTATGTGTTTGTTTCTTTAGTTTTATGTCTGGTTGTCGTCTTCTTTGTCTGTCTAAACCCTTGTTGTCATTCTGTCTGTGTCTAGACTTACTGGGATGTTTATTTAAGGGTCAGATTGGTGGCCTTTTTCCTTTTTTGTGTTAGATTCTGTCTTCTTACGTGTAACTCTGAGCCATATGTTAAATTATGATGAATAATCAAATTGTTAACGAGTCTTCCTTTAAGACAACTTGGCTCTATTATTTTTCTTTCAGAAGTATTATATACATACATACATACATACATACATACATACATACATGCAACATACATACATACATACACACATATATATATAATAATATATTATATTATATATATACTATATATAAATATATATATATATATATATATATAATATTATATATATATATATAGTCTATGTATATATATATATATAATTGATATATATAATATTATATAATTATTTATATATATATATATAGTATATAATATTAGGTAATATCTATCTATTTCAGAAGTATTAATATACATACACACATACATACATATATATATATATATATATATATATATATATATATATATATATATATATATATATATATATACTATATATATCTACTTTTGCAGGATTTGAACCCTCACTTATTATCATGAAAAATGAAGAGAGAGAGAGAGAGAGAGAGAGAGAGAGAGAGAGAGAGAGAGAGAGAGAGAATAAAATGTTATGCTTAACCTAATCAAGTAATAATTGAATACATACATACATAACAACATATATATATACTATATATATAATATATATATATATATCTATATATGATATCTTATATCTATATATAATTTATGTAATATATATATGTATATATATAGGATATATATATTATATATATCTATATATTATAATATATAGATATTATAGATACATCATATATAGATAATCTACCTTTGCAGGATTTGAACCCTCACTCATTATCATGAAAATGAAGAGATGGAGAGAGAGGAGAGAGAGAGAGATGAGAGATGTTTGAGAGAGAGAGAGAGACTTAAATGTTTATGCTTAACCTAATCAAGTAATTTAAATATAAATTTAATAGAGAGAGAGAGAAGAAGGAGAGAGGAGAGAGAGAGAGAATAAAATGTTTATGCTTAACCTAATCAAGTAATATTAAATATAAAATTAATACTTTTAAGGAGGAGAGAGAGAGAGAGAGAGAGAGAGAGAGAGAGAGAGAGAGAGAGAGTGTCAAGGGTCGCCCGTTACCGAACGTGAGGGCAGTCCTTGCACAACTTCTCTTTGGAGTCACGACACTCCCTTAGGGATCCCTAAAACACCAGGTAAGACGTCTCGCTCTCTCTCTCTCTCTCTCTCTCTCTCTCTCTCTCTCTCTCTCTCTCTGTAATACTTGCACCGAATCGAGACTTGCATTCTGATCAACATAGAAGCCCTTATTACAACAGGTATCCCATCTGTATTGATTACATCTCTCTCTCTCTCTCTCTCTCTCTCTCTCTCTTAAAAAAACTCTTGTAAACTTACCTAATTTATCTAATAATCCATATCAGATCCTTCTCTCTCTCTCTCTCTCTCTCTCTCTCTCTCTCTCTCTCTCTATCTTCTCTCTTCTCTCTCTCTCTCTCACTTAAAAGTACTCTTGTAAACTTAACCAATTTTCTCTAATAAGTCTTATAAAAATAAGTTTCAATTTTATTCCATAATAACACGTATTCCTTCTCATATCAAATAAACAGCTTTAAAAGAATTTTGTCTGTAAAACCTGAGTTTAATCTCTGAGCCCTTTTGTGCCATTACCGCTATTCAGGGCAGATGACGGCAGGTGAGACCATTTACATAGACCAACTCATACCAGTTCACCCCAGTGAGCGACGCCAAAATGCCAGTTCTCTCTCTCTCTCTCTCTCAATAACGTGACCTCACTCACTACAGCGTCATTATACTCAAACATGATCTACGACATCCCACGGAAATGTATTTTTATTTTCTTTAGGTTATTTATTTTTTTTTCTTTTTTTCTTTTTTGGTTTTTGTAAAACAGGTTCTGTTCGCTCTTAGGAATTGGTCGGAATTGATCACTGTCACGAGCGTGTCAGTCTACGCATGTGTGTGTGTGTGTGAATGTATATGCCTACGCTTACACGTCCACGTATACGTACATACACAAACACAACACATATATACATAAATATACTACATTTGATGGAGTATATGTTTGGCAATATATTTTTCATTGCTAAGCTCTAAAATTCTTTAAAAACTGTATTTGCATCATGTAATACGAGATCGTACTGGATATACTATAAAGCAGTTTATAAAGTCGAATTGTTATCAATAGACGTAGAGCCTCTGCCAAACAAGACTTTAGTAGCTTTATATAAGATGAATCTTTATAGATGACCTACAAAACACTTTTGTAAAGCCTTTATCATAAAGCATCAGAAGAGCTTTATCAAGGGCTTTATGTAAGAAAGAACACCACGAAGAGAAATCCCAATGCGTCGCTTTGTAAATCTACTGCGTCAAAGCACCAGGCGACCTCTTCATTCGCTTTACGTAAAGCAAAACACTGAAAGGGCTTTACAATGTAGACACTGTAAAGCCGCCCTGGTGGAGACCCCCCTCCCCTCCGAAAAAAAGCTTTTGCCAGAAACATTTGCCCAACACGTCGCTGTATGAAACCTTCCCCAGTTTACTCCATTTTCCGAGAACGTGTTAAGAGAGAGAGAGAGAGAGAGAGAGAGAGAGAGAGAGAGAGACTTTGGTAAAGGGACAGCCAAAGGAATTCTTTTTATGTCCTTCAATTTTTATTAATTATTTTTTTTTTTTTTGCTTCTAAAGTCAGTCCTTCGCCTCCATATGTTCACTGTTTCCTCTTCGCCATTTCTCTTGGTTTCTGTCTTCCTTTATGTCCTCTCTTTCCTTCCTCTCTGAGTTTCTCTTGGCGTTTCTCTCTCTCTCTCTCTCTCTCTCTCTCTCTCTCTACATACTTTTTTTGTCTACTGTCCGTTGCCTCGTGTGACTTGACTGTCTCTCTTTCTCCCCCATAGGCTCGAAGGCACCTCGTCACCGAGTCGATCTTTTTTCCCCTTGTTCTGGGAATGGTATGTCAGATATTTCTCTCTCTCTCTCTCTCTCTCTCTCTCTCTCACACTCACACACACAGGCATACACACTCTCTCTCTCTCTCTCTCTCTCGATCTTACACGCACCCACAACCACGCTCTCATACTACCACATTCCCTCTCTCTCTTCTCTCTGATAAACTCTCTCTCTCTCTCTCTCTCTCTCTCTCTCTCTTTTACACAAACACGCACACAACCACACTCTCATACTCCCACATTCCCTTTCTCTCTTTTTCTCTGATACACTATCTCTCTCTCTCTCTCTCTCTCTCACACACACACAGTCATACGTACTCTCTCTCTCTCTCTCTCTGTCTGTCTGATACACACATTCACTCTCTCCGAGAGATAAGTGAGCACATGATGTCTCCTCGGATGGACTAACAAGTCTTTGAGACGTCCTAATCCTTGTAAATCCTTGTAACTCTGTCTGTCTGTCTGTCTGTCTCTGTCTCTCTCTCTCTCTCTCTCTCTCTCTCTCTCTCTAGTACTTTTAATCGACCGAGCACTACATGGGATTTTCCACGGAAAACGGAAACCTCAAATTACCCCTAAAAGAACCGCTGTTCTAATTGGTCTGTAGATGACAGCCGCTGATTGACACCTTGCTAGTCAGGTGGTCATATTCATACGATCATTGCATACAGTAGACTTTAGACTTTCCAAGTTTGCCTGGAAA
>NC_061110.1:6473108-6497716 GCF_015104395.2 Macrobrachium nipponense | reverse complement strand
ATTTATTTGGTTAATTCTTTACTGACTTCCCCAATAATTGATTTTCAGATTGGTCATATAAACACTTATTACTCGATTGGCAGACAATGTATGTTAAAGTTTTAATAATTCTCTCTCTCTCTCTCTCTCTCTCTCTCTCTCTCTCTCTCTCTCTCTCTCTCACATCCACTGCCTTGTTTTATTCTTATTACAGAAATTGTATGAATATATTTATGGTCTGCCTAATATACTTTTATCATTTATCCAGTGCTCTCTCTCTCTCTCTCTCTCTCTCTCTCTCTCTCTCTCTCTCTCTCTCTCTCTCTCTCTCTCTCCTTTCCTTCATTTACACCCATTTTTTATCAACGCTGAACCAGGGACATTTGTTTTCCCAAGAAACTCATTCTTGTAGAAGCCATTTGCTTTGAAGAGAAATCTGATACGAAATGGTGATGGCCCTCCCCTCGTTCTTCAGGCTATAACTGTCTGGCTGAGTTTTGTTTTTAATCGTTTCTCTCAACGTTATGATTTCCAATGGCTTAAATCAGACAAAAAGAGAGAATTCCATATTAATTCACAACTGTAGTAGGAAACTGGGCTGAATTCTGAAGGCAACTTTGATTCCTAATGTTCGTTTTCATAACTTTAGTTGAAGGAAGAGATGAATGTGATTGTGCAGATTCATCTGAGAGAGAGAGAGAGAGAGAGAGAGAGAGAGAGAGAGAGAGAGAGAGAGAGAGAGAGATAATGTACGTATATCCAGAAGAGATAGTCAGTATTCGTCTAAGAGAGAGAGAGAGAGAGAGAGAGAATTAAATATTCATAAACAGACTGAAATTAATCCTTAATTATTACATTGCACCATTCCACAGAAAAATGAGCGAAAACACAAAACTAATCTCTTCTATTGAAGTTGCATTGACATAAAATACCTCGATAAAACTAGATAAATGAGGGTTTTGGAACTAATGAGGTCACAGGGGAAAAGGCAAAATTATTATTTTTTTTTTTTTTTTTTTTTTTTTTGCTTCTCGTAATAAGAGGTTCATCCGAAGATTATACGCCAGAGGAAGTGGTTAGGGATTAACACAGATATGAATAGAAATTACGAATATAAAATAAGGAATTGCCGTAATCTTCGAAAAATATCATTGGTGGGAGGATGGATTTTCTTGTCAGGGATAAAATTGTTTTTGATTGAATTTATTTTCATATCAGAGATGATATTGTTCTAAAGGGTCAACAATAATACAAAGTGTAAAAAGTCTGTGTATAAATTTTGAAGACTTTACAGAAAGCTTTCGAACCCTTCCCTGGTTTCATCTTCAATCCAAATGAAGAATACGTTTACGACAAGTACAGAGGTAAATTTAAAAAACAAAGAGACGTTGAAGATCGTTGACAACGGTCGTTAGCTCGTTAATAGGCCAGGTGAAGAAAGAGGGTAGTTAACAACAATAGGTGATACCCTCTCCCCTATCAATCCTTCTGGCTGCAATCCTGTTGGATCTTCGTACAGGTTGTTGCAACATTACATGAAGTCCTTCATCCAAGGGCGTAGATTGGGCACCGTTATCAGACTCCCCCGGGGCAGCGGTTACTGGACAGAATAGGCAAGGAAGAGGCAGCATCAGGAGAGGGACAAAACAGACCTGTCCTATATTACTAGTATGTTTTTAAAAGATTTTAACTATAGGACAGGCTCTGTTTTTCCCTCTCCTGATGCTGCCTCTGCCTTGCCTATTCCGTCCAGGTAACCGCTGCCCGGGGGAGTCTGATAACGGTGCCCAATCTACGCCCTTGGATGAAGGACTTCATGTAATGTTGCAACAACCTGTAAGAAGATCCAACAGGATTGCAGCCAGAAGGATTGATAGGGGAGAGGGTATCACCTAGTTGTGTTAACTACCCTCTTTCTTCACCTGGCCCATTAACGAGCTAACGACCGTTGTCAACGATCTTCAACGTCTCTTGTTTTTAAATTTAACCTCTGTACTTGTCGTAACGTATTCTCATTTGGATTGAAGATGAACCCAGGGAAGGGTTCGAAAGCTTTCTTGTAAAGTCTTCAAAATTATACACAGACTTTTTTTACACTTTGTATTATTGTGGACCCTTTAGAACATATATATACTCTCGTGATAGAGAGTTTTTCCCTAATAAGAGATATTGTTGTGGGTGAATAGATTTTCTTGTCAGAGATGATATTGTTGTTGTTGAATGATTTTCCATCAGGGATAATATTGTTGTTGGGTGAATGGATTTTCCAGTCAGAGATAATATTGTTGTTGGGTGCATAGATTTTCTTGGCAGAGCGATATTGTTGTTGGTTGAATGGATTTTCCAGTCAGAGATAATATTGTTGTTGGGTGAATGGATTTTCTTGTCAGAGATAATATTTATGATGGGTGAATGTACGAGTATCTTACAATGTCCCCTGAATATACACAATTTTTAATCAGTCAGCCAAATAACAACTTTCTTTTCTGTCTCTAAAGCTTCATTGAAAACCCTTGTGAGCAAAATCAACAGACTACACAGCCAAAAAGTGTACCAAACGCAAATCAGCCTTCAAAGAAAATCGTCTTAGAGAAAATGGTGATAGACAGATAAATATGAGAGAACATAAAACTAAACTTTGACTTTCATTTATGAATTGATTTTCAAAGGTTAACCTTCTAATTGTTCTTTAAGATTTATTAGGCGACCTTGAAGTTCGTTGCTTGAGTAAAGGTGATACACATTACCGAACTGTTCAATCAATCAACTTCTTCGTCTTCTTCTTCTTCTCAGCTTCATCCCTATTCGGGGTCGCCGTTTTTAATGAGTCTCTTCCATCTACCTCTGTCCTGTGTCATTTCCTCCCATACTCCCTTCTTCTTCATATTATCTCTAATGCAAGTTCTCCACCTGGTCTTAGGTCGATCAACTCCCGCAGTATAAACTTACCAACATGCTGAGGTCCACCTCCGGCGTTGTAGCCAGCTCTCCACCTTCTGCGCGCGAGCACCGCCCTCCAGGGCTTCTTGGAATGAAGGGCCGGCTCGTTCATCCAGTCATCTGGGCCGACGTGGACTAGATCGAGATGAGTGAAGTGACGCGCGAAGTCGTCGAAGGCCATCCTGGAAAACAGACGAGGGCTATAAGAGGGTCCAGAGGAACGCCGCCGTGACGTTGTTAGACATTGCAATGGTCATCCGGGTTGATGGCTATCGTGAAGCCGCTTGAAACCAGGTGAAAAGGGCACATGCTACATGTGTAATTTGCTAAAGAACACCAGGTTTACTGAGGGTACAAGGAAATTGCGTAAAAGCTCTAATGAAAAAAGTTTACGAATGTAGGGTTTGTTTCCCGGGATCCCGGGATCCCGGACAATTTTCAAGGTTTGATAATCCCGGGATATGTTTGCACATCCCAGGAAATCCCGGGATAAAATTGAGTACAAAAATAGGGACAAATTTAACTGTAGAATGGTTGTGGACTTGTTCTGTTTATATTTATATACACCGTGCATAGACAATTTCTGCCATTATCTGTGTGATAATAATGATAGATGTCTAGATTATGTCACTCTTTGGATATTTATATAAAATACTTTATATTTTCAGTGAATTGTATTTTCCCATAAACAGCATCTTGCTGGTTGCAAAATTGCAAGTTGAAACACTTTTGCATGACAAGGCCTATCAAATAAATCCGTGGAGGGAAGATAAAGCGTCTATTCCATTGTTACCATACAAAGATAGCACATATTGAAGACTGTAGTAAATCTCTAAGCCAAGAAATTCAGCCTCACACAGTATACACCCTTTCCAAACGCCATAGAGATTCGCGCTATCCTTTTCATGGCGATGAAACGACATCCACTTTAGTACTGTGTAAAAAAAAAAAAAAAAAAAAAAAAAAACACACACAATATCGCTTCTCTCAGAGCAACTGCATTAGAAAACTATTCTTATTATCACCTCGTTGAGCGTAGTAATTGATTCGGGGAATAATGCCGCCGGCATTCATTTGGACAATAAATAAATCTACTGCTAATTAACGCCAGGTGTCCTTCACCTGATAATGACGAGTTAACTGGGCCGTTTCCGAAAACACTAAATTCAGTAGTCGATGAAATCATAATTAGTTTAAGTTTCCGAATGAGGTAAGTGAGTAAGTATTTGCACCTGGGGCGATGTGTTTAGTCGTACTGCAAATGGGTGACACAGCCACCTCAGCTTCAACGTTGACCTGTGATCAATGCTTATGCTAAAGTTTTATAAAGGTTCTAAGAAATTATTTACCTTAGTTATTACACAGGGGATGTTCAATAATAATATAATAATAATAATAATAATAATAATAATAATAATAATAATAATAATAATAATAATAATAATAATAATAATAATAACAATAATAATAATAATAATAATAATAATAATAATAATAACACCGACGAAGTAACAGAGAGGACGGAATGGGTAGAAAAGATTAGACATGGATGGAGCCAGATACAGAGAGAACAAAGATACCTTCCATGAAAGCCTACAACACCAAAAAATTAGGGAGAAAAACAAGTGAGGTCAATGAAATAATGGGCATAATACACACAGTATCACAGAAAAAAATAACTTGGCCTATGCAGAGCAAGATTAGTAGCAGAACTGATGGGATTCGAACACCACACCACCAGCACAACCAACCCAACAGAAACCAAAACAGCACCTCCTTGGAAAAGGCTCCTGGAAAAGCAAATCATGATGATTAGATCTGACTTGAGTAAACTGAGAGAGATGGCAGAAAAAAGGCTAAGAGCAAAAAAAAACAACAAGGGAGAACTCAACGGAGAAATACAAAGTACAAGAGAGGGGACTAACAACACAATAGAAGATGTAAAACAGAGGCTTAAGGCCAAAGCACATAAGATCCAACGGTACATGAACAGGAATAAGGGTTACCAACAGAACAAACTATTCGAAACCAACCAGAAAAGACTATACAGCCAACTAAGAGAGGAAGACAACCCACCAAGAAATTCTGAAGCCGAACCAAGTAAGAGACTCTGGGAAAACATATGGAGCAATCCGGTATCACACAACAAACATGCAACATGGCTCCATGAAGTCAAGGAAGAAGAAACAAGGAGAATAAAACAAAGATTCACGCACATCACGACAGACACAGTCAGACACCAACTAAAGAAAAATGCCCAACTGGAAAGCCCCAGGTCCCGATGAAGTCCATGGATACTGGCTCAAAAACTTCAAGGCCCTACACCCACGAATAGCAGAACAAACTCCAGCGTTGTATCTCAAATCACCATGCACCCAAATGGATGACCAAAGGAAGAACATCCTTAGTTAAAAAGACAAGAGTAAGGGAAATCTAGCCAGTAACTACAGGCCTATCACCTGCCTACTAATGATGTGGAAGTACTAACAGGGATCATCAGTGAAAGGCTATACAATTACCTAGAGAAGACAACACCATCCCCACCAACAGAAAGGCTGCAGAAGGAAGTGTAGGGGCACAAAAGACCAGCTCCTGATAAACAAAATGATAATGAAGAACAGTAAGAGAAGGAAAACCAACCTAAGCATGGCATGGATAGACTATAAGAAAGCCTTCGACATGATACCACACACATGGCTAATAAAATGCCTGAAAATATATGGGCAGAGGAAAACACCATCAGCTTCCTCAAAAATACAATGCACAACTGGAATACAATACTTACAAGCTCTGGAATAAGACTACGCAGAGGTTAATATCAGGAGAGGATCTTCCAGGGCAACTCACTGTCCCCACTACTCTTCGTAATAGCCATGATTCCCAGGACAAAAGTACTACAGAAGATGGATGTCGGGTAACCAACTCAAGAAAAAAGGCAACAGAATCAACCATCTGATGTTCATGGACGACATCAAGTTGTATGGTAAGAGCATCAAGGAAATAGATACCCTAATCCAGACTGTAAGGATTGTATCTGGGGACATCAGGATGGAGTTTGGAATAGAAAAAATGCGCCTTAGTCAACATACAAAAAGGCAAAGTAACGAGAACTGAAGGGATAAAGCTACCAGATGGGAGCAACATCAAAACACATAGATGATACAGGATACAATACCTGGGAATAATGGAAGGAGGGGATATAAAAACACCAAGAGATGAAGGAAACGATCAGGAAAGAATATATGCAGAGACTCAAGGCGATACTCAAGTCAAAACTCAACGCCGGAAATATGATAAAAGCCATAAACACATGGGCAGTGCCAGTAATCAGATACAGCGCAGGAATAGTGGAATGGACTAAGGCAGAACTCCACGTATAGATCAGAAACAAGGAAACATATGACAATACACAAGCACTACACCAAGAGCAAATACGGACAGCTATACATAACACGAAAGGAAGGAGGGAGAGGACTACTAAGTATAGAGGACTGCGTCAACATCGAGAACAGAGCACTGGGGCAATATCTGAAAACCAGTGAAGACGAGTGGCTAAAGAGTGCATGGGAAGAAGGGACTAAATAAAAGTAGACGAAGACCCAGAAATATACAGAGACAAGAGAATGACAGACAGAACAGAGGACTGGCACAACAAACCAATGCACGGACAATACATGAGACAGACTAAAGAACTAGCCAGCGATGACACATGGCAATGGTACATAGGGGAGAGCTAAAGAAGGAAACTGAAGGAATGATAACAGCGGCACAAGATCAGGCCCTAAGAACCAGATATGTTCAAAGAACGATAGACGGAAATAACATCTCACCCATATGTAGGAAGTGCAATACGAAAAATGAAACCATAAACCTCATAGCAAGCGAATGCCCAGCACTTGCACAGAACAGTACAAAAAGAGGCATGATTCAGTGGCAAAAGCCCTCCACTGGATCCTGTGAAAGAAACATCAGTTACCTTGCAGTAATAAGTGGTACGAGCACCAAACCTGAGGGAGTGAAAGAAAACGATCAGGCAAAGATCCTCTGGGACTATGGTATCAGAACGGATAGGGTGATACGTGCAAATAGACCAGACGTGACGTTGATTGACAAAGTCAAGAAGAAAGTATCACTCATTGATGTCGCAATACCATGGGACACCAGAGTTGAAGAGAAAGAGAGGGAAAAATGGATAAGTATCAAGATCTGAAAATAGAAATAAGAAGGATATGGGATATGCCAGTGGAAATTGTACCCATAATCATAGGAGCACTAGGCACGATCCCAAGATCCCTGAAAAGGAATCTAGAAAAACTAGACACTGAAGTAGTTCCAGGACTCATTGCAGAAGAGTGTGATCCTGGAAACGGCGCACATAGTAAGAAAAAGTGATGGACTCCTAAGAAGGCAGGATGCAACCCGGAACCCCACACTATAAATAACCACCCAGTCGAATTGGAGGACTGTGATAGAGCAAAAAAAAAAAAACAAAAAAAAAAAAAAAAAAATATATATATATATATAAATATATCTATATATATATATATATATATATATATCTATATATAATATATATATATATATATATATATATATATATATATATATATCATAATAATGATAATAATAATAATAATAATAATAATAAAATAATAATAATAATAATAATGGGAAACCAAAAAAAATACACCGTTATGTAAATGTACATATGTTTCAGTTTAAAACAGCAAAGATCTTTCGGGAATCTGTTCGGTTCCCCTTATCAATCTGACACGTTGAAATAACACTCCAGCGAAGTAAAAATAACAGGAGACAAAAATTAAGTGACTTGTTTATAAACAATGAGACCGGTCGTCAAACATAAATCAGGCAATGCCGTCGTTTTCTGATGAAACCCGCCATTCGTCTGGAACGTCTAATTGGCCCTTGCCCAATGCGTCGTTTTGATGGTCTTCTTCAACAGCCTAGGCATCGGCAGCATCGGTTACAGGAAGTAGCCGTGTTACCTGAACGGGAAAAAGAGAGGCAACCGCAGCATCAGATGTGGCTAAAGAGACAACACTATCATAATGTTCTTTATTCTTAAAGCCTTTAATATATTTCTTGGAAATAAGGATTATTGGTGAATTTTATCTTCCTGTGTGAAAGATTTACTGCCTTCCATGGAAAACCACTGTCTATCGCCGCACCCTCCACTAGCCTTCTTATAACAACATCTTTACTTCTGAAAATTACTTTAGAATCTTCCCAATTTATGCGGTGATCGAGCTTAAGACTGTGACTAACTAATACATTGTTTTCCGCATGTAACTGGTATGCTCTTTTGTGTTCCCCGATTCTAGTTGGCAGCCCTCTACCACTTTCCTCGAAATATTTAGTCACATTCTGAACAGGGAATTTCGTAAACACCAACATGTTTGTGATTCGTTGTGCTATTGTTATGTATAAGAAGTCTCTTAATAGTGTTATTATAATTAAAGACTATATTTATTTTATCATTGTGATTTTTGTTAACAGTTGTCCGTATTAAAATCTATGTAGAATATCCTTCTGGCTTTTTTAAAGGCATTATTAGTAAAATATGAAGGATAACAATTTTTTTTGAGAACATCTTCAATGTGTTTCGGTTCTCTGTCAATGAAGTCGGGGTCACATATTTTCAGGGCTCTCAAAACAAAATTGACTAAGATGTTAGTTTTGATTTCACTATTGTGCCAGGAGAAAAAATGAATGTATGTTTCTGCATTGAGCTTATTAAGTACATATTCCAATGGCACATTTGTGAAAAGCGCTGTCACATCTAGGCTAATCATTCTACCCTAGATGTTTCCCAGTTTCTTGAGACGTTCCATAAAATCTATCGAGTGAAGAAGATGAGCCTCAGAAAAAGTACCCAACAAGGGGCTCAGTTGTTCTGCTAACCATTTTGCTAAAACAGATTGAGGTGAATTGCAAGTGGCAACTATAGGACGCAGGGGACAACCACTCATGTATTTTCGGTAAGCCATAAAAATAGGGAAGACTCGGGTTTTTATTGGAAATCTTACTTATTATGATTTGTTTATGTTCCTGTTCAGACAACGTACTAGCAATTTTTCTTACATCTCTATTGAATTTTAATGGCACGAAACAGATGATAAGTTGCCGTTTTTAGACATACTGATCTTCCATGACCCAGTAACTTTCACTTTTAAATTTACAGTTTATCGTAAAAAAAACAATGCAGAAACATACATTCATTTTTTCTCCTGGCACAATAGTGAAGTCAAAACTAACATCTTAGTCAATTTTGTTTTGAAAACCCTGAAAATATGTGACCCCGACTTCATTGACAGAGAACTTAAACACATTGAAGATGTTTTCAAAAAACTTTGTTATCCTTCATATTTTATTAATAATGCCTTTAAAAAGGCCAGAAGGATATTCTACATAGATTCCTCTGTAGTAAATGACAAAAAGAAGTTTACGAATTGTCTTGCACTCCTTTTAATCCTCACCTAAACAGAATACGGACAACTGTTAACAAAAATCACAATGATAAAATAAATATAGTCTAATTATAATAACACTATTAAGAAACTTCTTATACATAACAATAGCACAACGAATCACAAACATGTTGGTGTTTACGAAATTCCCTGTTCAGAAAGTGACTAAATATTTCGGGGAAAGTGGTAGAGGGCTGCCCACTAGAATCGGGGAACACAAAAGAGCATACCAGTTACATGCGGAAAACAATGTATTAGTTAGTCACAGTCTTAAGCTCGATCACCGCATAAATTGGGAAGAATCTAAAGTAATTTTTAGAAGTAAAGATGTTGTTATAAGAGGGCTAGTGGAGGGGTTTTCTATGGAAGGCAATAAATCCTTCACACAGGAAGATAAATTCACCAATATCCTTATTTCCAAGAAATTTATTAAAGGCTTTAAGAATAAAGAACATTATGAGAGTTGTCTCTTTAGCCAACATCTGATGCTGCGGTTGCCTCTCTTTTTTCCCGTTCAGGTAACTCGGCTACTTCCTGTAACCGATGCTGCCGGTGCCTATGCTGTTGAAGAAGACCATCAAAACGACCGCATTGGCCAAGGACCAATTCGACGTTCCAGACGATTGGCGGGGCTTTCATCAGAAAACGACGGCATTGCCTGATTTATGTTTGACGACCGGTCCCATTGTTTATAAACAAGTCACTTAATTTTTGTCTCCTGTTATGTTTACTTCGCTGGAGTGTTATTTCAACGTGACAGATTGATAAGGGGAACCGAACAGATTCCCGAAAGCTATCTTTGCTGTTTTTAAACTGAAATATATGTACATTTACATAACTGTGGATTTGTTTCTCCATTTGAAGACTCGTGTTACTATGAGGATTTTTTAATAATAATAATAATAATAATAATAATAATAATAATAATAATAATAATAATAATAATAATAATAATAATAATAATAATAATAATAATAATAGAGAAGAAACTCTAAAAGCGTAACGCTGCTGAAGCAGCCATTATTTTTAATAAAATAATAATAATAATAATAATAATAATAATAATAATAATAATAATAATAATAATATATTTCGGAAGGAGGCCCTCTCGTAGACATGTTTTGTTAAAAATGACTGCTGCTTCAGCACTATTAATCTTATAAAGAGTCTTCTCTATCTTTCTGATGACGGCTTTCTCGATTTTGCTTAGACTGGCGAGCAACGCACCAAAGGGCATGGTAAAATTCGGTTGAGTCATTTGATTTATTATTGCTTATACAATTCTCTCTCTCTCTCTCTCTCTCTCTCTCTCTCTCTCTCTCTCTCTCTCTCTCTCTCTCTCTAACGCGACGTTTCCTCCTGATCGACAGGACATTATCAAGCGATAACTGCTGAGGGACTGAATTCCAGTGGCGAGTCCATCTCCTTTTATCGTGGTGTTGCGAGCTCTTGAGTACGGTCAGAGCACCTCTCCGGCAGGTCGAGTTTTTATTGGTTCCCGGGAAGGTGACTCATACGGCGGGCGTTGACGAGTCTTGCAGACCTTCTCAGGTAGGGGGTATCACCGGGAGCCTCTTGATTGGCTTCTACCTGCGTGACGTCACCCCTGGTATTATTCTCGGACTAAACTGCCACTTCATGTCAAAAAACCGAAGAAACACGAGAAACGCCTGGAGATTGAGATGCTCCTCGACTCGATTCAGCAGTTGGAAGCAAAGAAGATCCTAACAACGACAGACGCCCTTCACCTCTTCTGCTAGCAGAGGCCCTTACGGACAGGGTGTCATACTCGAGCGCTATTTACACCAAAGAGATGAAGGAGGCAGCCGCAGACCTGAAGAAGAAAGAAGACATCACCGCAAGGCCTGCAGACAAGACAGCCGCGTTCGTGCTCATCAGCACCTCGGAATACTTCGAGAAACTCGACGCCATCTTGTCCTGATGTCTCTAAGTTCGAGAGACTTACGAAGAACCGACGGAAGACATCAACGCGACGCCAACCGGTCTCGCAGCCGTGAATGCCGCTACGAATGCCACACACCTCCCGCCCATCCAAGGTGACTACAGCCTCGGCTACCTATACGGAAACGTGAAGACCACAAGGAAGGCAACCCCTACGCCGATCATCAGCCAAACGCCCGCCCCGACTTACGCTCTGGCCAAACGCCTTAATAAAATTCAGACCCCCTATATCCCCTCCAGGTACTGCCTCACCTCATCGGTGGAATTTTTGGAGAAGATCCGTGACTCCCCCGGTGCGGGAACCATGGCGTCCTTAGACGTTGAGTCCCTATTCACCAACGTCCCAGTCGACGAGACTATAGGGATCATCATGGAGCGGGTATATAGGAATCCCGATATGAGACCCCCTAACTAACATCCCAGAAGACTCCTTAAGAACCCTGCTGGATATCTTTACGAAGAGAGCCAATTCCACCACCCACCGAGGACAGATGTACCGCCAAAAGGACGGCGTAGCAATGGGGTCCCCCTTAGGAGTCCTCTTTGCTAACGTCTACATGGGAGAAGTGGAAGAAAGGTGGGTCTTCTCGCAACACAGATGTCCGCACATACGGACGCTACATTGATGACATCTTCGTGCAAGCCGACTGCGAGGATGAGGTAGAAGCCCTTCGGCAGCAGTTCCTGCCGCACAGCGCACTCAACTTCACTGTCGAGTACAGCAGCAACGATCGGTCTCCCCTTCCTCGACGTCCTTGTCACGAAGACGAATCAGAAGTTGGCGACTACAGTTTACACCAAAGCTACGAACCTCGGACTTTGTCTGAATGGTGATAGCGAGTGTCCTGCGCGGTTCAAGACCACCACCGTCAGGGCCTTGTCAGGAGGGCCCTCTTGCACTGTTCGGACGTGGCAGGACACACACCTCGAACTCGACCGAGCATCCCCAGATGCTAATTAACAATGGGTACTCGAACAAACTCGTAAACCGAGAAACTCGAGCCGCCCTTGACAAGTGGTACATGACGGAGGAAGAGAGAAGGAACATTCCGCCCCCGGAGGATATCAAACTTTTCTATAAAGCCTTCATGCACCACCAATACAAGGAAGAAGAAGCAGCCATGAAGAAAATAATAGAGGAACATGTCCGCCCATGGAGGGGAAAGAGAGTGTCCCTCATTATTTACTACAAGAATCGGCGTACGAAAGACCTCCTGATGAAGAACAACCCCTCCCCACCGGCAGGAGACCCCCTGAAGCAGTCCAACATCGTCTACCGATATGTATGCCCCGCCCAAGGATGCCCTGGGATTTACATCGGCATGACGACGATGCGCCTGTCAAAAAGGATTTCCTGCCACGCCAGGAGGGCACCATTAGGCAGCACGCCCTTGTAGTACACCGCAGAAACATCACGATAGACGACATCGTCAGGAATATTAAGATCATCGTGAGCACCTGACCCACGAACGTCTGTGTCTCCTGAGCGCTGCTCATCCTCGATCCCCCCCTCAATACCACCCAAGAAGCGTTCCTGATACCGACATGTGTAGGAGGACCACAACCCCTCCCCCCTAACGAAAGTACCAGCGCGCATGGAACGAACACCGGACATGAGAATAATACCAGGGGTGATATCACGCAGGTAGAAGCCAATCAAGAGGCTCCCGGTGATACCCCCTACCTGAGAAGGTCTGCAAGACTCGTCAACGCCCGCCATATGAGTCACCTTCCCGGGAACCAATAAAAACTCGACCTGCCGAAGAGGTGCTCTGACAGTACTGAAGAGCTCGCAACACCACGATAAAAGGAGATGGACTCGCCACTGGAATTCAGTTGCTGCTCGGCATCCGTCACAGCAACATCTCGGCTTACACCGCTCCCAAACTCCGCCCACTTCCAGCTCCAGCTCTCAGCAGACTCCTTCCACCTGCAGCGGCCAACCAATCAGAAGCCAGTTCGAAAACCTACAAGCTTCTTTGCAGGATTCAAGCTTGTGCTTCTCTGCCACCAGCCAATCATCTTGCTGCATACTTTCCCTGCATTTTAGCCCTGCCGACTTTATAGTTGGTGCGCTTAGCAAGGGATAAATAACTTGAGAGAGCTCTCTCACTCTTTAATAAGCAATTTGAAGACTACTTTCACTCCTCCTTTTCCCTATAAAAATATCCTTTTCTTATTAACACCGTCTCTCTTGTGGAAACATTTGGTAGCCGTTGTGGTCTTTAAAACTCCAATCGAAGCAAGGCTCAAGAGCAAAACATTCTACTGTCGCAATACTACATTGCAAGTAGCATAGGGAAACATAGGTTGGCGCCTTCCATAAGCCAGACCTCATTCTAACTTGAAAACCAAGCCCTTCCAGGCACAGTCCACACACATATAACCTCACCTCACAGACCCTCTCTCTACTTGAACATACAGACATGGCATCCTCACCGTCACCCTCATCATCTCCCACCAAACCATCAACCTCCAAGACACCAATGACAACTAGAAGACGGACCAGATCAGCCGGTAGCTCCCCTGATGACAACTCTCCAAAGATACAAAGACGCGAGACTTCCACTCTCCCCAAGCCCTAGATGACAACCCCCCCAACAGACAAATAAACACTCCCCTCCTACCATTCCCCACCATGGACAGCTCTGACGAATATGACACAACAAAACAAGGAAACGATGGACAATGGATACCAGTAGCCCACAACAGAAGGAAACTAAAGAAAATGAGAAAGACACCTAACACCACACACACACACTCCTCCTACAACATCACAAGACAACACACAAATTGACACACAATCCCTAAAAGAATTTCCCGCACTACACAAATTCAAAGTAATGCTCACTCATAATCAGACGACATACACAGCAGTAAAAGATCTTGAACACAAACACCCCGCCATACAAATAACAGCCAAACCCAATAAAAGAGGACAATTCATAATCACACCCAGAAACCAGAATCAGCAGACATTCTCAAAATTGACAAAAACTTCCAGTACTTAGACCCCACACAGAAACTGAAAAAGGAATCATACTTGGATACCCAACATCCCTTCCAGTCGACCCATCAAGAAGCTCCCAGGAGTATTACATGCTGAAAGATGCCCTAACAAGGCAAAAGAATCTTCTAAGAAAGTCCTTGTCACTTTCCAAGGGAAAAGGCCCCCTTTTGTAGACATCCCGACATGGGGGAAATACTACACTGAGGTTTTCACGCCTGAACCCTTAAGATGTTTTAAATGCCAGAGATTTGGCCATCACCAACAAGAGTGCACAGCTAAGCCTATATGTGGCGTATGCAGTGGGAAGCACCCAACAAGGGACTGCATTGATAGGCACAAAAAGAAGGAGGCAACAACAGCCAGATGCCCTAACTGCCACAAGGGACACCATGCATGGTACAAAGGCTGCATGGAAAGACTTAAAAGGATATGGAATATGAAAGGATCTCCCCCCCTCCCCCCCCGACCACAGCACAACCGAATCCCACACAATACACATCACACTCACAACCACCTACCACACAGCAAGAACCCCAAAGAGATCTTGCTAAACAATGGCAGCAATCCCAACAACACACACTCAACCAGAACCACCACAATCACAAAGATCCCAACACTACCAGAAAACACATAAAACAGGACCATCACAATCACAAAAAACCCAACACCCCAGCCCACCCTTTCAGAAACACCAAGGAACCCCAACGAAGCCCCACGAAAACAGAGACCCCAGACTCACAGAAGGCACACTATACACACAGAGAAACATGCAAGTCCCAGATGCCAAGCCGACTTCCTTCCTACCCTACTCCACACCAAAACAGCCACTTCTCCCCACCCCAGCCAATCATCCCAACATGCCCTCTTCCTCCCACCCCGTTCATGAGAGTAACACCCGTACCGGTAGTCAGGTTAGTGCCCCAGAGCCCCCCACCAACAGACATAACTACAGCCTCACACGTGAAGAACTCAGGAGGGAAATAGCATCTGTAGTATCACAAGTTCTTCACCACTTACTCCCAGAGCAACACGTTTACAGCAAGCTCTCAGGAAAACACTAGTATCATTGATGAACTAAAATGGAGCAAAACAATCAAAACCCAAACAACACCCCAAACGACGAAAACAGCACACACACTACCCTAAAAATCCTTCAATGGAACATAAACAGTGCCAACTCAAAATACGCCACACTGCAATCACAGGTGCTCGTAGAAAAACATGACATTGTCCTCCTACAGGAAACTCTTGTTAGAGAAACCAACAAATTCTCTTTTCAGGGATACACAGTATACAAAACCCCACACACAAATGAAAACAGAGGTTTAATCACCCTGGTGAAAGCAACAATTCCATCAGAGAAAATAAGAAACATAGACTGTGGGCAAGGCATTGAAACGCTAAGCATCCAGATAAGACTAGAAAATACCTCACTAGTCATTCATAACATATACAAAGGCCATGACAAAATCCTTGATGGAGAAAACCTCTTCAGTGCTGCCTTCAGAGAAAACACATTCTTTGCAGGAGACTTCAATGCTCATCATCCATGCCTACGATCCCAACAACATACAAATGCAGCAGGCAGACACATACATCTGCTTTTGGAAGAATTTCCTGAAGTAGCACTGCTAAATGGCACAAACGAAGCTACTCACCTCCGAGGAGGCACACTGGACCTGAGCTTTGTATCCCAAAACCTGAAGGAAGAATGTGCATGGAAATTGCACCCAATACTAACCAGCGACCACTTTGCAACTGAAACCAACATAAAAATAACAAAAATTCCCCTCCACCACCCCCGCCAGCAGGATGGAGACCAGACCTGGCAAACTGGTCCCACATGTTTGAAAAACCAAATGACTGAGTGGGCAACACGGTACCTCCAAACTCCGGCCCAAAACATAAACACGCTTCAGGAGGACTTTGTGAGTAGCCTGCATAATGCAGCAAACATCTCCATGCCTAGAAAAACTTTTACCACTAACCAAACCCCCACAAGGACAAAGCTGGTACTATAACACAAGAATCAAGGAAATGAACTCAAGAGTAAATAGAACAAGAAAGCTCTTCAGACGCAATCCCACTGATGAGATGCATGCTCTCCTAAGAGATGTTATAAACCATGCAACACAAACTGCCAAAGAAGTGAAGCAAGAAACCTGGCTTAAATGGTGCTCACAGACTACCCGACTTACTCCCATTGCAAAATGTTCAAATGGTTCAAACAAAATATCAGGAAAATCCAAGATAACACAACCACACCATCCTGACCCTCAAGCTGAAGCAAACAGACTTGCACAACATTTTGCTGACGGAGGACCAAATCGGCACACCTACCACAAACCACAAGAGAAAGGCAAGTGGCACTAGACCCAGGGCGATGGAGAGTCATTAACACGGCCTGCAATATCCCAGATGACACAGACACTCCATTCACACTAAAAGAACTTGGCAAAGCCCTTCAAAAGGGAACAGACACAGCCCCGGGAGCAGACTGATCACATACAGCATGCTGAAGAACATGGGAATGGCAGCCAAAACAGTTCATCTCCACATAATCATAGAAGAACATACACAGAGCGCAGTAGACCCACACAATGGAACCAACAAAATACACAGCCGATTCCCAAGCCCAAAGAACCCAACTCCTACAGACCCATCTCTCTCATCAGTTGCACAGAAAAGACTGCAGAGAGAATGGTGCTAAAACGACTGCTATGGAAAAAACAGGACCTCTACACCATCGCCTATATGCCTACAAAGAGGGCATAGGCCACACAAGAATGCCTAGCAGACGTCATGTCCACAATCAACGAAGAAAGCAATAGTAGTTTTTCTGGACCTTAGGAAAAGCTTATGACTAGCCAGTGGCAGCTGCCATCCTTGAGCCTTGGCTGACAGGCGGGTGAAAGGGCAACCTTTTAGCATGGGCCAAAGGATACATGCAAAACTGACAGGCCAGAGTCACCTTCCAAGGAGCAAGCTCAGACTTTCTCAATCTGGAAAATGGAACACCTCAAGGAGGCATACTCAGCCCCTTCCTTTTCAATGTATTAATGGAAAAAATTAGCCACAACCACCCTACCCAATGGAGTCGAAATATTCATTAGCAGATAATGTCTGCCTAGTCAGCACAGACAGACACAGATCTCACCAGAACATGCAAAGTGCAATAATACAAATTGAAAATAAATGCAAAGACCTAGGTCTAAAAATCAACACTGCAAAGACAAAAGCAATGGCCATCAAACACAGTCTAGACCCAAATGAAATACAGCTCATGGGTGAACCCATTGAATGGGTAGACAACTTTGTATACCTAGGAGTAAACATAAACAAGCAACTCTCCCCACACAAAGAACTTGAAATACTCAAGCAAAAAGTCAAATGCAGACACAATGCCATGAGAAGGATCACCTCTCTACAATAGGGAGCAGTATATCACGCCCTCAGAACCTTCTGCATACAAACAACAAGGTCAACGGTTGAGTATGCTGCACCTGTTCTCAGTCTCTCAGCACAGAGCAAAAGAGCCTTGAAGTAATTCAAAACAATGCCCGCCCTGAGACTCATCACAGGTGCTCAATGTGGACTAACTTATGCATTCTGAGGCATGAAACAAAAACTACAGTCTCGGACATACAGAATAGACCAGAGAAAACACATTCATCGTGCTAAAAAACCTTAAAAAATGAAAGGAACTGTCCACTAAAAAGAGAAATCAAAAAGTGCATTGATCTCACGAAGAACTAGACCCACCCAAGACATACGCTGGCAGCCTTTTGGAAACACTGAGAAGAGTAGGCATGCAAAAGCATGCTGCTGACATCAGAGAAGACTCTCCTCTCGCTGAGTATGTAGAACCAGCACCCTGGAAACCAGAACTCTTCAATATCAACTACACAGTCTTCCCAGCAAAGCAAGGAAGCATGCACCGCTTCAACAGCTGAAACAAGCAGCACAAGATTCAATAAGGAAAACGACAGCCACAAATGAATACTTTACAGATGGATCAGTAGACCTCAGCATTCCTGCGGCGGTGGCAGGAGTCTACTCAACATCACTAAAAGGGAGCTGGAGGCTCTCAGATAATGCCTCCACTCTACAGACTGAGCTGATAGCAATCTCTAAAACGCTAGAAGACTCTCAAACGCAAACTAGGAAACACAACTATCCACACCGCTCGAAAGGAGCAATACAAGCCATCACAAAAGGCAAAGCAAAAGAAAATATCAAACTCCTGACGAGCATATGGGCAATTGCTAACATCCACCAAACCAGAAACAGACATATAACTCTCAACTGGATTCCAAGTCACATAGGAATCCAAGGAAATGAGGAAGCAGACTCCCTAGCAAAAGAGTCGGGTTACACATCAACAACATAGGTATCAAAATCAGCCACTCACTGACTCAACTTAAAGCAAAGCCGCAGCCTACTGTCAAGTGGCAAGAAGAAAGCAAAGTCAGGAGAGCGGTCTTTGGAGGCTCTAACACTGCAAAGTGGTATGTAGACACCACCAGTCTGCAACCACATGACATTTCCAAAAATATGTCAAGAGCACTAGCTGTCATAATTCATCGTCTAAGGCTGGGATACCAATGCACTTGGCAAAAGATAGTAGGTGATCCCAGGCCATGCAAGTACTGCGAAAGAATTCCAGAAGAACCTCTAGAACACTACCTCTTAGACTGTCCAGAAACGGAGCAACTAAGAGATAGGTACATAGGAAATGAACGCACAAACCACTCAAATCACAAAGCACATTCTAGCAACACCCATGAATTAGCAGGTTTCCTATGCTCCTACCACCACCAAGGTAGGAACAGAACACAACCCTGACGGACAGCACATGGTGCCAAACAATCATGACCAATACCCATCCCACCCTAACCACATAAGATAAGCAAGACAAAAAATACAAACATCTTTTAACAGACATCCCCATTCACCTCTTGCCTCCTCATCACCCTCCCCTCCACATCGCACTATCCCTCCACCACACTCACCAGACAACACACAACCAAAAGAAAGCGGACCGAAAAGGAATATGTCTCAGAAATTCACGAGCTCCTTACTAGCTAACTGTGCCTACAACTCAAAACCTTCATTCATCCAATCTGTTTGGTCTCTCCTACTAGCCAACACTTACTACTATCCAGCTTTCCCTATGACTGAAGGGTTACCTCAGGGTTTAAAGGGTTTCAACCTTGCCCATCAAATCCTTCATTCAATATCAAATCACCTTCACCACATCATTCATTTATCACCAATAAAGTTGCATATCCTAAGCATCTCACATCTCAAACTAATATGACATACGGGCTGCTCTGTGAGCAAGAGCCCGTGCTGGCACAAGGCAGCTTAATCTTAAACAACAACAACAACACTGGAATTCAGTCCCTCAGCAGTTATCGCTTGATAATGTCCTGTCGATCAGGAGGAAACGTCGCGTTAGAGAGAGAGAGAGAGAGAGAGAGAGAGAGAATTGTATAAAGCAATAATAAATCAAATGACTCAACCGAATTTTACCATACCCTTTGGTGCGTTGCTCGCCAGTCTAAGCAACATCGAGAAAGCCGTCATCAGAAAGATAGAGAAGACTCTTTATAAGATAAATAGTGCTGAAGCAGCAGTCATTTAAAATAATAATAACAATAATAATAATAATAATAATAATAATAATAATAATAATAATAAAAAATAATAATAATGTTTTGCTATCCTCTGACTAATAATAATAATTAATAATAACTTTTCTTTTACTATCCTCCAATATATAATAATAATAATAATAATAATAATAATAATAATAATATAATAATAATAATAATAATAATAATAATTTGCTATCCTCTGAATAATAATACTAATAATATTAATCATCATCATCATCATCATCATAATAATAACATATTTATTTTACTCTCCTCAGATGATAATGATATAATAATATAATAATAATAATACGTTTACTAACCTCTAATCAGCATCCTTCATCTATTCCTCTCCTAAGTATTCACGACGACACTTGGAGCAGGTCATTACTACTCTCCCTCCTTCCTCTTCCTCACAAGATACATTCACTTTCCTCTTAGTCAATACCATTCACCCTCTTAATATCACATTACTATTAGCATTAATAATTTATTATACCTTATGAGGATTTTTTATTAGCCTGAGTCATACTCACCAGAACTCCCCTTCATTCCTGACTCTGACTGAGAGGAGCTCCTTGTCTCTGTCTGATAACGAGTCCCATTCCCAGGAACGTTCACTCCAAGGGCCGTTCCATTCCCCACGCCCCCAGGGGTTCCTTAGTCTGAAAGGAATAGAGTTGGGTTAGACGGACACTAAAGTTTTGTTGGTAAGTTATGGCTCTATGTTATCAGTGACTGTTTACTACTACAAGGAATAGAGTTGGGCTAGATGGATAATACAGTTTTGTTGGTAGGTTATGGCTCTGTGTTATCAGTAACTCTTTACAATTACAAGGCATGATTCCAGCTTACTCAGTGAGCATGCTAAAATCTAGGGTTAAAAAGAGCGCTGTTTCACCAACGAAAATTAAAACAAATACTCTATTTTATTTTAAATAATTGTTCTGTACTATCTAACACGCACATCATTTATTTTTTTACACTTTCATTCTAATAAATAAATCCTAAATACAGGCGGTCCCCGGGTTACGATGGGGGTTCCGTTCTTGAGACACGTCATAAGCCGAAAATCGTCGTAAGCCGGAACATTGTCAAAAATCCTAAGAAAACCTTACTTTACATGCTTTAGGTGCATTGAAAACTATGTAAACTGCATTCTTATGGCATTTTTCATAAAAAAAAACCTTCAAATATTGATTATTTTGCATTTTTGGTGTCATATTTCTCACCCAGATGAGGGGTTGTAGGCGTCGTAACCCTGGAACATGCATCGTAACCCTGGAAATAACGTCTATTGACAAGCGTGGTAACCTCGGAACGTCGTAAGCCGACACCGTCGTAACCTGGGGACTGCCTGTATCCTATCCTATATATTCCTGTATCTTTAAGTCAACGACAAACACCTTTTCCAGAACCTTTTGGGGCAGGCTTCCATAGACCTCTCCTACCCCCCAACAAGAACAACAAAACAGCAACAAACAACAACAAATTTTATGTTTGTAGGCTTACTCCACAAGTAAGCGTTGAAAGGCATGGATTTCTAACATTTACTTTCTTTTCAGTTCCTAATTTGTTTTCTTTTAATACAGGGTGCCTCAAAATCTGCAACTAGTATTTTCTATGAAGTTACTCATTTACTTGAGTTTTTAATATTGGCCCCTATAATACAGGGTGTCCCAAAATGTGCCAGTACTACTTTCGTTTAGGTTATTTTTTTTCTTTAGTTTCTTATTGACCCCCCTGTGCTACTGGGTGTCAAAAAAGTCTGGAACCAAAGGAAACGTATAGAAGAAACCCACTAGTTCCTATTCTATGTAAATTAACAGCTAGTTAGTTCATGAACATCAATAAATAACATTCATTTACTTTTACACATTTTCTACAGCTTTCAGTGCAAGACCTTCACATATATCCTAGTACCTAATTCATTTGATTTATTCATTAGCAATTTGATAATTCACCAATTTATCAGTTAGTTTATCAGTTGTGATACTTGCTCAAAAGGGCATTCGTTTACTTCTATAAGTTTTCTGCAGAATTTCAGTACAAGACGTTTGCATTGTTAAACAGGGAATTTGTTGACTCTATGGGCCAGACTTTTGGCACGCCTTGTATATCAATATGAGTGATAATATTATATTTTCCTTTTCAGAAATGACTAAGAGAAAGTTCCAACTGAAAAAGTATCACTCTACTTTTAACGTATTTTTTTTTTATTTTATTTTTTTATGATTTTTTTATTCTACTTTTTTAATTACCCTCTCTCCGCGGGACAAAAGCCAATCAGAAAAGCGAGTACATGCGTTCGAGCTCTCGATAAATTGTCAACAAAAGAAATCTATTAAGCGTCCAAATGGACGTTTCCCGTAAATAAAACCAGTGGACTGTGATTTAGGTATTGGTATGACCAAGTTTTTTTTTTTTTTTTTCTACAGCGTAATGCTTGCAGCAAATGAAAAAAGTTTCTATTACTGCTTCCAAATTGTTTGCATTTATGCGTGTTTATGTACCTCTGCAAATAATTGCATTTGGGTTTAAATGGAATATCATAGAAAGCCTTCATTTTAGACACTACTAAATTCGCCCATGATTTTCATATGAGGTAATTTGCAACAGAATGTTTTCGTGTTTTAATTTAAAATGAATCGAGGGTTTAAGCAAAAGCATAAAATGTGAATTTAGCAAGGACTGTTATGCATTTTATTTTTCTCTTTAGTCACTCCTTATTAAGCGGAGTCATATATATATATATATATATATATATATATATATATATATATATATATATATATTATATATATATATATATATATATATATATATATATATATATATATATATATATATATATATATATTATATATATAATATATAGCACGAAGTAACACTTACTTGAGTATATTCTTGAATCCACGGTAGAAATGTAAGTGAAACAGGGACTTGGCACAAGTACTTTCGTAGTATAGTCTACATTTAATATAAAAGAAGTTGACGGGCCTTTATATATAAAAAAAAAAAGAAAGAAGGGGCGGGGTTACAGTCTATTAATCTGGGTGGCATGTTGTTTTTTCTTTTTAAGCAACAGTGATAATGAAAGAGGATTTAAGTCCCTGTTTCACTTATCTTTGCTACCGTGGATTTAAGGAGATGTGTATAAAATATACATACATACATATATATATATATATATATATATATATATATATATATATATATATATATATATAATCTATAGATATATATATATATCTATCTATATATATATATATATATATATATATATATATATATATATATAGATATATATATATATATATATATAATATATATATATATATATATATAGAAATATAATATTATATCTATATATATCTATATATATATATATATATATATATATATATATATATATATATATATATATATATATATATATATATATATATATATACATATATATATATATATATATATATATATATATATATATATATGTATAAATATAAATAAATATAAAATATATATATATATATATATATATATATCTATATATATCTATATCTATATGTTGTGTGTGTGTGTGTGTGTGTGTGTGTGTGTGTATGTGTGTGTGTGTGTGTGTGTTGTGTGTGTGTGTGTGAACTCTCGAGAGTTCACATACGCAGGGATGTATGTTCCATCTCTCCTGAGGGATACGTCTTTCAGGAGAGGTGGAACATACATTCTGCTTGTGTGAACGCTCTCTCGAGAGTGAGGTTTCCAGCCCTGTGATTGGCTTATCAACAGCCAATCAGGAGCGTTGATGTGCATCTACTATAGCCAAGGTTGGCAGTGGTTCTCATCAAAGCGTGCAAAGGGATGTACAGTTTTTATGTACAGATATCATATATATATATATATATATATTATATATATAATATATATATATATATATATAATATATATATATATAACTGTACATCCCTTTGCACGCTTTGATGAGAACCACTGCCAAACCTTGGCTATAGTAGATGCACATCAACGCTCCTGATTGGCTGTTGATAAGCCAATCACAGGGCTGGAAACTCACTCTCTCGAGAGAGTTCACATAGGCAGGATGTATGTTCCACCTCTCCTGAAAGACCTATCCCTCAGGAGAGATGGAACATACATCCTGCCTATGTGAACTTTCGAGAGAGACTGAGAGTTTCCAGCCCTGTCATTGGCTTGTCAACAGCCAGCCAGAAGCGTCGTAATTGACTAGCCAAGACATCAAATGCACGGTTGATGTGAATCCACTATAGTGTCAGTACCTACCTGACCAGGGGCGTCTCCCCCAACTTGCTTCTGACTCTGGCAAGCCCTGTGACGCTGTAGGCGTGCTGGGTCACAAGCCCGTTTCTCAGTCTCAAGTTCCTCTTGTTATCCTTTTCCTGAAAAAAAACACACACAGAAAATAAGGTTAAAAATAAGGTTGGGAAATGGGAAATCATTTTCAGTTTTCTATAAAGGAAAACCATTGCCTCGGCATTGTCTGTCCGTCCGCCCTCAGATCTTAACAACTACTGAGGTTAGAGGGCTGTAAAT